>NC_092376.1:184719579-184878621 GCF_030028105.1 Mobula birostris | reverse complement strand
TCCCTCCCAAATAGTCTTCCATCTTCCTTTCATCTAACAGTCTCTTAAAAGTCCCTAATGTATCCCCCTCTACACCCAACCCCGGCAGTACGTTCCATATACTCACCATTCTCTGTGTGTAAAAAAATTCATTTTTTATTTTATTTTATTGAGATACAGTGCAGAATAGTCTGCCAGTTTAATTGTAGCTTAATCACTGGACAATTTACAATGACCAATTAACCTACAAGCTGGTACGTCTTTGACTGTAGGAGGAAACCAGAGCACCGAGAGGAAACCCACGCAGTCACGGACAGTGCGTACAACCTCCTTATAGGCAGCAGCAGGAATTGAACCCAGGTCACCTGTACTGTGAAGTGTAGTGCTAACCACTGCACTGCCATGCAACCCCATCTCTGAAACCCCCCACACCCCTATACTTTCTTCCAATTACTTTAAAATTATGCTCTTTTATGTTAGCTATTTCTGCCCTGTGAAAAAGTTTCCGGTCATCCACTCAGTCTATACCTCTTAGCATCTTGTGCACCTCTATCAGGTCACCCCTCACCCTCTGTCGCTCCAAACAGAAAAACCTGAGCTCAAATTATCTTCATAAGGCATGCTTTAGAGTCAGAGAAACAGCCCCCTCGGCTCACCATATCTATGTCAGCATTTTTTACCCGTACACATTCATCCAAATTGTCCACCTTAGCACTATATCTTTCTGTGCTGTGTCTGTTGACATGCCTGTCTAAATACCACTCAAGCACAATAGATTGCATCTGATTGCTCCAGCTCCTCTGGCAGTACATTCCAGATATCAACTACTGTCTGCAAACAAAAAAAAACGACTCCTAATAGCCACAAGAGATTCTGCAGGTGCTGGAAATGAAGAGCAACAAACACAAACTGCAGCTCAGGCAGTATCTATGTTGCATCATTCTGTGTGCACTTATGAAAAATTTCACTTCATGAAAAATAGTCGCCATAGCACCATTCTTCACTAAACAAGGGTTGAAGCGTCCAGCAGGAGAGGACATGCATTTAAGGTGAAAGGTGGAAAGTTCACAGGTTTTATTGCAGGGAGGGGTGTGTTCCTGGAATGCGCAACCAGGGGTGCTGGTGGAGGTGGATACCACAGAAGCTTTCAAAATGCTCTTGGATAAGCACATGAATGTGCAGAGAGTAGAGGGACATGGACCGTGTGCAGACAGAAAGATTTGCTAATTACATTACTTTGCCACAACATCATGGGTCAATGGGACTGTTCCTCTGCTGTACTGCTCTGCATTCTATTAATAAATAATTAAATAATTAATATACATTTTAAAATAATTAAAATAATTAATCGTTTCATATTTATTAATAAATACTAATAAATGGCAATGGCCTCAAAAAGCAGTGTCTGTTACTAAGGACCCCATTGGACAATCATGCGGCAGCAACGTCGTGCATAAAAGCATCCAGACTTCAACAAGAGGTTCAGTTGTTCAGACCAAACACCAGAATAGGGAAGAAATGTGACCTAAATTACTTTGGCCGTGGAATGATTGTTTGTGCCAGACAGGGAGGGTTGAGTATCTCAAAAACCATTGATCTCCTGGAATTTTCACACACAACAGTCTCTATTTTCTTTACAGAGAATGGTGCAAAAAAAATGAAAAGACATCCAGTGAGCAGAATTTCTTTGGTTGAAACACCTTGTAAATGAGAGAGGTCAGAGGAGTATGACCAGACCAGTTTAAGCTGACAGGAAGGCAACAGTAACTGAAATAACCACATGTTACAACAGTGGTGTGCAGAAGAGCATCTCTGAATGCACAACACATCGAACCTTGAAGTGGATGGGCTACAGCAACAGAAGATCACAAACACGTACTCAGTGATCGCTTTATTAGGTACAGGAGGTGGCAAATAAATTGGCCACTGAATGTATTTCAAGCAAGAAATCACAGAATAAGTCAAAGGGTTAATGCTTGTGTTGAAGTGAAATCCAGAGTGCTGTCAGACAAAATGAATTAAGAATCCATTCACAAGATGGTAATGATCAGATGATGGTGCCTTCTCCAGCATCTCTTCATCTCTTCACTGCTGTCAACTATAGGTTAACATGCGGAAAGAGTCATAAACACAAGCTGCACCAGGAACAATGCCAGACTGAGAATTCCTGCTCCATTGATAGCAATGCTTTAAAGAGAAATAAGCCTTAACTGCAAGTGGATTTAGGTTCATTGTGTCACAGAGAGAAACAGCACAGAAATAGGCCCTTTGGTCCATGACAACCACCCAATCTATCGTACCAGAGCAATCCTATTAAAAATCTATTTTATTCTTTGTCCAATCCTATCTGCACATGCTGTGGTCAATTAACATACCAAGCTGCATGTCACTGGGATGTGACAAGAAATGGGAGTGTCCTGAGCCAACGTTATACAGAGAGTAGGTTTTAAGGCCTGAAGGTAGGTAGCAAAGGATTCAAATTGAAGTTTATTGTTCAAGTTCAAGTTGAAGTTTATAGGCATACCTGAACAGGGTATAGATGTGATGAAATACTATGAGAGTCTTACATCTGGTGGAGTACTTCACAGACATGGCTACTGTGGCAATCGTACGCTGTAGCCTCCAGCGGAACAAGTGAAGGGCTGCCAAGGCACTTAATATCCTTCAAGACTTACCTTGAAAATGATTGCCAGTTGAATTCTTCAGCAGCTATTTAAATGCTTGTAGGTAGCAAAGGATTTTCACTGCACTGTCACATTGCCATGTTGGAAAATCTTGTATGTACAAAACATTGATGAATGTCCCCATTCAGCATTACACTGTTGTGGGTTCATCCATAGTGATAACATCATAGAAATAGCACCAGACAACATACAGCACAACATAGATTCCATACAAAAGTTTTGGGCACTCATATATAGACAGGGAGCCTAAGACTTTCGGACAATACTACAGTAATTTTATGCATTGCACTGCACTGCTGCCACAAAAAAAATCATAACATACAATTCTTAGGCACGTATGTATAGCTAGGGTGTCTAGAACTTTTGCACGTTACTGTAGTAATTTTATACTTTGCATTGTACTGCTGCCACAAAAAAAATCAATTTTCAAGGCATATGTGAGTGATGATAAACCTGATTCTGATATGGGTCTCTAACATGGACTGAGAGTGAGAAGGAGGCTGGGAGAGGGGAATTATGGTTGGGAAAAGGAAAAAGGAGATGGAAGGGAGTGTGAAGCACCAGAGAGATATTCTTTAATGATCAATAAACCAGTTGCTTGGAATCAAATGTCCTTGCTTGGTGTCTCGGGGTTGGGTGTGTCTGCATCCTTGCCATCCCACTATCCCTGCCACTCCTTCTCTTGTACTTGTCCTACACCCCTCCCGTGGTGTCCACCTTCACCATTCCCAACATCCTTTGCTCCTGCCCGCTTTACAAACGTGCTCGCCACTCCACATTGTCAAATACAGTACTGTGCAAAAGTCTTAGGCATTCTGGCTACATACGTGTACCTAAGACTTTTGTACTGTTCCGTATAACAGCATGAAGTGAGCTAGCACTTAATGGCTAGGAAAGTGGACAAACACAGTGATGGAAGGGGAACTCCTAGGTTATCCTGGACTTTCTTGCCACAAGATACAGGTGCCCATCCACAAAAGCTTGTGTGGCTCCAGGTGGACATTGTCCCTTCTACGTTCAATGACTAACAGATGTATTTTTCTATAGGAAAACCTTCCTCTCCAACTCCAAGTACTGCATCATTTGGTGAGTGGCAACAGCAACAGGGGAAGCTTTCAACTGGAATCCCCTGTCTTAAATGCACGAGTAGCTGGTGAACACAAGACAGAGAAAATAGAACATAGAACATTGCAGCACTGTGCAGGCCCTTTGGCCCACAGTTCTGTGCTGACCTTTTAACCTAATCTAAGATCAATCTAAGCATTCCTTTCATCATAGCCCTCAATTATTCCAACATCCACGTACCTATATGTTTCTTAAATGTGTCCAATGTATCTGCATCTACCACTACCCCTGGCAAGGTGGTAAACACACACCAACCACTCTCTGTTCTGAAAACTACCCCTGGCATCCAGGCTACTATGGGAAGTGAAGAAAGAGATCACTGTGCCTTTGACAATAATCTTTGCATCCCTCTTGACCTTAGAAGTGGCACCAGATAATTGGAGGGTAGCAGATGTTATTACTTTGTTCATGAACGACAGTAAGGTTAACCTTGAGAGCTATAGACCAGTGAGGCTTACTTCAGTGGTGCACAAAGTATTAGAAAAGACTCACAGAGCCTGGGATTATGAATCATTTGCCATGTTCCTGGGATTGTATGGGAGTGAAAGGGATTCAAGCTATGATCGAAAGAACAATTACAAAGAACACACGACAGCATCTACATTTCATTAGGTGTCTGAGGAGATTTGGTACGTCACCAAAGACTCTCACAAGTTTCTACAGCCGTACTGTGGAGAGCTTTCTAACTGGATGTATCACCATCAGGTATGGAGGGACATCTGCAAACAGCTGCAGAAAGTTGCCAACTCTGCCAGCTCCATCACGGGCACTAGCCTCCCCGGAACTGAGGACATGGAGGTACCCGAAAAAGGCGGCGGCGATAATTAAGGATCCCATCACATAGGACCTGCCTTCTTCTCATTGCTACCATCAGGAGCAGGAGCCTGAAGGCACACACTCAGAGTTTTAGGAACAGTGTCTTCCACGCCGGAAATAATAGACAATGAAACCATGTACACCACCTCTATTGTTGTTTCTTTTATATCGCATTCTTTTTATAACCATATAACCATATAACAATTACAGCACGGAAACAGACCCTTCTAGTCCTTGCCGAACACTTACTCTCACCTGGTCCCACCGACCTGCACTCAGCTCATAACCCTCCATTCCTTTCCTGTCCACATACATATCCAATTTTTTTTTAATTACAAAATCGAACCTGCCTCTACCACTTCTACTGGAAGCTTGTTCCACACAGCTACCACTCTCTGAGTAAAGAAGTTCCCCCTCGTGTAACCTCTAAACTTTTGCCCCTTAACTCTCCACTCATGTCCTCTTGTTTGAATCTCCCCCACTCTCAATGGAAAAAGCCTATCCACGTCAACTCTGTCAATCCCCCTCATAATTTTAAATTCCTCTATCAAGTCCCCCCTCAACCTTTATGTTTTTGTACAACATATTTAATTTAACTTGTTTTTATACTGAAGCCATCCATTTGTCAGGGTTGACCATAGATGCTGCACCCCAGATGTCTACATGGTGTGCAAGCCTGGGCAGAATGAAATGGAGGGTAGGCTGTTGTGCTCGCAGCAGGCTTCCCCTGTCCAAAGGAACGCCAGACACCGATACAGTTTGGCACCAGCAGGGTCACAGGATTGCCAGTCAGCATTGCTCTCATCATAGGACTGCCTTAGGAACTACAGCTCCAGATCCTTCCTCAGGATTTACTCCCAAAGCCTTCCCCATGAGTGGGTTTATCTTCAAAGCAGTGGAGGTTTGACATCAGAGCTTTCTTTCTTCCAGATGAGCTGCCAGCCATGGCTGATGAGCCCCGACTGCCCTAACTGACTGGCTTTAAGGTGCCAGTAGCTGCCTTTGCACCTTTTCCTGTCAGAAGAAATGCTTCTGCCAAGCTGAGTTTTGCCAGGTTGAGTAAATAAGCCACACATGAAGGCCAGGAGCTGGACTTGGTTGCCAGAGGCTACCTTAAATATATAAATTTCTTACTGTTACTTATAGATTTTATAATGTATTGCAATATTGCAATGTACTGGAGCTGCAAAACAACATATTTCATGACATATGCCAGTGATATTAACCCTGATTTTGATTTTGACTCTGAACAAGCCATCTGCTAGAATTATTGGTGCTCAAGCACCAACACTTGAAACAAAAGCAGTAAGGATGGAATCATGGGATGAATGCAGGAAAACAATACTGAGTTAGCAAAGTTCACAGTTCAAAGTTCAAAATAAATTGATTACCAAAATATGTACTGTATATCTGAGATTCCCTGAGATTCATTTTTCTTGCAGGCATACTCAATAAATCAATTAACCATGATAGAATAAGTGAAAGATTGCACCTACAGTATGGACAACCAGTGCACAAATACAAAAATAATAATAATAACAAATAAGCAATAAATATCAAGAACATGAGATAAAGAATCATCGAAAGTGAGTCCATAGGTTGAAGGAACAGTTCAGTTGAGTGAAATTATCTCCACTGGTTCAAGAGCCTGATGATTGAGGGGTAATACTGTTCCTGAACTAGATGGCGTGAGTCCTGGGGCTCCTGTACCTTTTTCCTGATGGCAGTAGTGAGAAGGGAGCATTACCTGGGTGGTGGGTGTCCATGATAATGGATGCTGCTTTCCTGTAACAACACTTTGTGTAGATCTGCTCAATGGTGGGGAGGGCTTTACCCATGATAGACTGGGCCATATCCAATAATTTTTGTAGGATTTTACGTTCAAGGACATTGGTGTTTTATTTCGATCTGTGATGCAGCTGGTCAATATACTCTCCACTACACGTCTATAGAAGTTATAAAAGGTTAAAGTCATGTGAATCTTCACAAGCTCCTGTGGATGTAAAGGTGCTGCCATGCTCTCTCCATTATTGCACTTACATGCAAGATCCAGGATAGGTTCTCTGAAATGATAACACCAAAGAATTTAAAGTTGCTCACTCTCTCCAGCTCTGATCCCCCAGTGAGGATTGGCTCATGGACCTCCAGTTTCCTCCTTCTGAAGTCAATAACCGGCTCTTTGGTCTTACTGACATTGAGTAAGACACTGCTTTGTGGCACCTATCTTCCAGACTTTCAAACTCCCTCCTAAATGCTGATTGGTCACCACCTTTGGTACGGCCTACAACAGTGGTATCGTCAGCAAACTTGAATATGGGATAGGAGCTATGCTTAGCCACACAGTTATAAGTGTAAAGTGAGTAGAGCAGGGGATAAGCACACAGCTTTATGGTGCTGATGGGGATAATGGAAGAGATCATGTGAGCAATTACCTTTGAAGGCATTGAATGACAGAGTGGCTATCAGGGAACAACTAGAATGATAGATTCATAGTGTAATACAGCACTGAAACAGGTTCTTCTATCCAACTAGTAACAGCCACAGCATTGTCCCTATAGCCCCAGTTGCCTGCGTTTGGTCTATAACCCTCCAACCCCTTCACTCCACATATCTATCCAAATGCCTCTTAAACGTTGCATTTGTGTCCACCTTGATCACTTCCTCTGGCAGTTCATTCCAGGTGCTCTCTACCCTTTGTATGAGAAGTTACCTCTCAGATCGCTTTTAAATCTCTCCCTTTTTGCCTTGAATCTGTGCCCTCTAGCTTCGGACACCCCAGTTGTGGGGAAAAGACTGTCCACCCAATCCATATCCCTCATCATTTTATAAGCTTCTATAAGGTCAACTCTCAATTTTCTAAATTACAAGGAATAAGGATCCAGCAAGGCTAACCTCCCCTGTAACTCAGACCCCCTTGTCTAGGTATCATCTTTGTAAATCTCTTCTGCACCCTCTCCAGCTTCACAATCATCACCACTATCATTATGTGCCATGTCACATGACGTGAGCAAACCAATGGTCTTTAATCCCATTGTTGCCAGGGAGGAAGACACCATTCATGCTGTTATTCTTATTTTCTTATTCCACTATCCATGACCATGATAGTTCTTGGCAAATTTTTCTGCAGAAGTGATTTGTCATTGCCTTCTTCGGGGCTGTGTCTTTCCAAAATAGGTGACCCCAGCCATTATCTATAATTTTCAGAGATTGTCTGCCTGGTGTCATTGGTTGCATAACCAGGACTCGTGACGTGCAGCGGCTGCTCATACGACTATCCACCACCTGCTCCCATGGCTTCAATTGACTCTGATCAGGGGTCTCAGCAGGTGCTACACCTTGTCCAACGGTGACCTGCAGGCTAGCAGAAAGAAGGGCCTTGCACCTCCTTTGCTAGAGATGTATCTCTACTCTGCTGCACAATTATCTTTCTTATAACTAGCTGACCAAAACTGTACACAATACTCCAAGTGTAGTCTACCACAACTCATATTTAGGTAACTGCAGCATACAGTTATCGTTGGCATCCGAACATCTCGAGAGGCAATGGTGTGACACTTTTTCTGATGGTTCTTGGGGTTGTAGACTTGGGATTTTTGCACTTTCTAGAGTGGCTGTACAGCCCCACTGCAGAGTGACAGTCTCTATCACAGAGGCTGCGGGTGAATGAGGAAGGTGCTCTGGGTGATGTATCTCTGGCTTTTCTTCGGGCTCTCTTGTTGATGAGCATGTTGGTCCTTGCTATCTCAACATGTTGTAAACCACTTTTGACTGCGGCCCTCCATGCTGTCCGGTCTTCAGCTGTTTCCTCCCGTGTGTTGAGGTCGAAGCCTGCCAGCTTCATGTCACGCTTGCAGACATCCCTGTAATAGTGGCATGGTCGTCCTCCTGGGCAGTAACCCTCACTCTGTTCGCCGTGCAACATGTCCTTGGGAAAGTGTCATGGTTCATCTGTTTGACATGGCCCAACCATCTGAGGCGTCTGTGGCTGAGTAGCGCATGGATGCTGGAGATCTCAGCCCATTGCAGAACCGTTATGTTGGTGATTCAGTCCTGCCTGGAGGTGGGTAAGATCTGCCTGAGGCAGAGTAGGTGGAACGAGTTTTGCCTCTTCTCTTGACTGATGTATGGCATCCAAGCTAACGTTCCTAAATTCAGTGCCCTAACTCATGAAGGTCAACATCTTAAACATTGATGAGTCATGATAAAGGGTCTCAATTTGAAATTTTGACTGCTCATTTCCTCTGTAGGTTCTGCTGGATGTCTGGAACTCCTGCAGCACTTTATAGGCATTGCTCAAGGTTTTCCAGCATCTGCACAATTACTTGTGTCTAGTGCAGGAGTGGACTAAGTTTAATCCCCTGTTTTACAGTGCCTCCTCAGTACTATGGAGGACCAGTAACCTGGACTCTTGCTCAAGTCCTGGATGTCAGAGTTGAACTCCTGCCCATCTAATCCCAGGGAGAGCGTTATCCATAAAGAAAAATGAGAGTCTTGAGGCATCTTTGACCTGTAAATCTGGTGGGTCATCTATTGTATCTGATGCTCATCGATTGGCCTCCACTACATCAGTGAGACCCAATGTAGATTGGGGTCAGCCTGTTTGAGCACCTTCACTCCATTCTCCATAAGAAGCAAGATTTCCCATTTCAATTGGAGTTCCTATTTCCATTACAACATGGCTGCATCTACTACCATGAAGAAGCCACTCTCAGGCTGGAGGAGAAATACCTTGTATTTCATCTGATGGCATGAATGTCAATTTCGCTAACTTCAGTTCATTTCTCCCCCCATCCCCATTTTCTCAATTCCCCATTGTGGTTCCCCTCTTACCCCTTTTCTTTCTACCCGCTCATCATCTCCTTCTGGTGCCCTTCCTCTTACCCTTTCTCCAATAGTCCACTCTCCCCTCCTTTCAGATTCCTTCTTGCTCAGCCCTTTATCTTGTCCTGCTACCATCTCTCTGTTTCTCACCCCCCCACCGCTTCCTCCTCACCAATCACCTGCCAGCTGGTACTCCTTCCCCTACACCCTTCACCCTCTCATTCTGACTTTTTCTCCCTTTCTCTCCAGTCCCGACGAAGGGTTTCAGCCCAATATGTTGACAGTTTATTCCCCTCCATAGATGCTGCCTCACCTGCTGAGCTCCGTCAACATTTTGTGTGTGCTGCTCAGGATTTCGAGCATCTGCTGAATTCCTTGTGTTTATGAGACACTGAGAGAGAGCTCAGGTGGCCACAATTATTCTCACACAGGCAGTTGACTAAGCAAGGCCTGGAAATGGCAGCATAATGATAACGGAATTGGAATTATTCAGTCATGCAAATCTGTGAAGCCGGTGACGTTTAATCTTGTAAAACTCTAAACATGTACTTGACCTTCACAGATGGCTAGTCAGGACTTTGTACAATGTTTGCACAGTTATTAAATATTGCGCTATTGTAATTTATACTGTCATGTTAACAGACAAATAGATAGTTTACTGCATTGTAATTATATTGTTAAGCAATTGCTCACAGCATTAGCCTTTTTCCCTTTTATGTATTTCTTGTTGAAACAAAATACACAATTTTTTTCTGTTTCAGCTGGCCTGTTGTTTAAAGGAGTGAAACCTTCGGCACTGTCCTCAACTTAGCACATCATCATGGTTTCCACTGGAACATACAAAACATACACAATCGCCTGAGACACATGAGAAACTGCAGATGAATGAGATATAGAGCATACTGTAGGTCACGGGTTCCTATCCTGGGGTCCAGAGGCACCTTGCTTAATGGTATTGGTCCGTGGCATAAAAAAGTTTGAACATTACAAGACAGTATAGGGCCATCAGCCCACGATGTTGTGCTGACCTTTTAATTTACTCTAAATTTGATCGAATTATTCCCACCTACATGTTTCTCCCTCCATGTTTCTGTCATCCATGTGCCTCTGAAAAAGTTTCTTAAATATCCCTAATGTGTCTGCCTCTATCAGCACTCTGGCAGGGCATTCCACACACCTACCACTCCCTGTTTTAAAAAAAAACAACTTACCTCTAACATCTTCAACAGTCCAGGGAATAAGCATGGTGAAAGGCATTATATGAGTACAAGTTCTTTTCCTTTTAAGCCTGTGAATAGCACCGTTCTATTAAAACCTCATACAGCACTGTACAAAAGTCTTGGGCACATAGTGAGGGTGGCTAAGGCTTTTGCACAGTACTGTAGTAACTTAATGTACTGCACTGCATTGCTGCAGCAAAAAGAACAAACTTCATACATAAGTGAGTGATGATAAACCTGGTTCTGATATGGGTCTCCAATGTGGACTGAAGGTGGGAAGTAGGCAGGGAAAGGGGAATTTTGGTTGGGTAAAGGGGAAGGGAGAGGGTAGGGAGTAGGAAGCACCAGAGAGACATTCTGTAATGATCAACAAACCAATTGTTTGGCATCAAATGACCTTGCCTGGTGTCTCAGATCTGGGTGTGTCTGCACCCGTGCCACCCCTATACCCCACCTTCGCTGCCACCTGTCAAATGGCGCTCCACCCTCACATACTTTGTCCCACCAGATTTACAACTCACCCTCTGCTCCACGTTGACCTAGCTACAAGGGGTGATTGATCAGTTTGTGGCCTAAGATAGAAGGACTCAATTTTAGAACACCTAGCACATTTATTTTTTCCAACATTTACACACTTAGTCCAGCGGTCGTGGAGCATACGGATCTCTTCTTTATAGAAGTCGGTGTCTTGGACCTCCAGAAGTGGTCCACAGCAGGGGTGATTGATACATTTGTGGCCTAAGGTAGACGGAGATGAGTTATTAACTTCAAACATTCTGCATTTTTACTCAAAGAGTTGAACTGCACGTCAATGTAACGAGAGCTGTATAACTCATCTCCTTCTACCTTAGGCCACGAACTTATCAATTACCCCTCGTACACACACACACACACACACACACACACACACACATATATATATGTGTGTGTGTGTGCCTATGACTTTTGCACAGTAGTAGAGGTACATCTTAAAATGCAGTCCCAGCAGTAGATTCATCTATACATCTTCGAGCACGTTGCTTACTTCACAATGCTCACCTTAGAAGTTTTAATTTCACTAAACAAAATAAAAATTGATTGCCTGCAGCACATCTTTTCTGCACAGATAACACCCAGATAAGAATGATTCAGCTCAAGTTAATAAGGCATCACTGTGATACACTGATTAACCATAATGTCAGTGTGACAGAAAACAATGTTAGGGATAAATTTAACAGCAGTTCAGAGAGATGAAGTTGTCTGCGGTTTGACAGACTAGTAATTATACAAAAATCACAAGTAAACATTTCAGTAACACAGGGAACATGGATGACAGGATGTGGGATTATTGGTAAATGTTGGCTCAAAGCACAGACAACTCACATCTGAGGGAGTGAAAATGATGTTCCAGGATTGTTTCTAGTCAAAGCAACTAATGATCCCCAAATAAATGAGCTGATATATTGATGAAGTCTCACTGCTTGTAAAATAGAACCTCTGTAAATGTCATTTAATGTTCTCCTGTCTAAAGAGCATAAACAAAAGGGCTACGCATTCTTTAGTGCTTGTAAGTAAAAACCCCAGACATCAACAAAGACCCTAGCAAATTTCTACAGATGTAGAGTAGACAGCATTCTGACTGGTTGTATCACAGTCAGGAATAGAGGTTCCAATGTACTGTTTCAGAAAGAGATACTGAGGGTTATAGACTCAGGCAGCTCCTTCATAGGCACAAGCCTCCCCACCACAAGGACTTCTTCAAAAGGGTGGTGCCCCAAGAAGGGGGCATCTATCATTAAGGGCCCTCACCATCCAAGACACGCCCTCTTCTCATTACCACCTTCATGGAGGAGGTGCAGGAGCATGACGTCTTATACTCAATGTTTTAGGAATAGCTTCTTCCCCTCTGCCATCAGATTTCTGAACGTTCCATGAATTCTTCAATGCTACCTCACTATTCCTCTTTTGCTCTATTTAGTTATATTGTAATTTATGATGCTTGCATTGTATTGCTACCACAAAACAATAAATTCCAAGATCTATGTCAGTGACAATAAATTTGATACTGATGGTGATCTTCCAAAATGGTGCTAGTAACATGCAGCGACGTTTTATGGGCAGCTCACTAAACAACTATACGCTGTACTAATATACTTCTTTTGAAATACGATTACTGCAGTCCACAGCCTACAATTTCCCTTTAAGAAATGTACTTTAGAACAGTCTAAACCAGGGATTTCTAACCTTAATCGTATTAGTCCATTGCATAAAAAAGATTTGGACTGCCAAGTCTAAGCAAGCTAGCAATTTTACAGTCTCCTGAAGGACTCAGCAAACTTGACTTTCGAGAATGCAGGGCAGGTCATCACTGGGGGTAGATGCTGCATCAAGACTTGAGAGCAGAAATCAAAACCAGCTCAACTTCGTAACTCCACGTCAATTAAACTGTCAACCCAGACTAAAATTGTCAAGGCCGAGAGCAGAAAAACAAACCGGTTTTTGGTGGTGTCTGCCTGCGTTTGACACCTCTCCCCCTCTTGTCATGACTACCATCAGGTGGGAGGAGCTGGGGTCTTGGGTCCCATGCCACCAGTTTTGGAGCAGTTGTCCTGCAGCCATTGAGCTCCTGTACTGGCTTCACTCACCACAGCGCTGAACAAACTCTGCAGCCTGTGGGCTCACTTCCGGGGACTCTGCAGCTAACGTTCTGTTTTTACTATTTACACAATTTATCCTCTTTTGCACATTGGATGTTTGACCATCCTTGCTGGGTGTAATTTTTCATGGATTCTATTGTGCTTCTTTGTTTTGCAAGAAGAATCTCAAGGTTATTTATGGTATACCCAATTTGATAATAAATTTGAACTTTGAACTTTGAAATCATAAGTTAATAAGTTAAACATTGTATCATTTCTTAATGCATGTATGCATCTCTAAATGACAATAAAAGAGGACTGAGTGTTCTCATAATCTAATCTAATTGATCCAAATTTAAATGGTAAGAAAAAAAAGGAACTAGACAGTGAAGGTGGCCATAAAGTTTTGTGGAAACCCATTTAGTTCACTATTGTCCTTCAGAAAAGAAATTCTGGCTTCTTGACCCTGACTCAACACACAAGACAATGATGTTACACTTAAGCAGATCTACTTAAACAGAACTAAATGGACAGAGATGGCCTAATTCTGCCTCTATGTCTTATGGACTTATGGCTCAACAAGGTGGTGAAACCTTTCTTGAAGGCAGTTTGGGATGGATGATGTACAGCTTAGTTTGTCTGCTGAGCACGATCAGATAAGCTTAATAGGAGCAGCAGAGGTCTATTTCAGCCCTTGACACATTCACTAACTTCAACTTCATTTTTCCCAATATCCCGTGGATTCGTTAATATCCAAAATTGTATCCATACGCTAGGACTGCATTCAGCAATTGAGAATCATCTTATGGAGTAGTCTTCCAAAAGTCCATAAACTTTTGAAGGAAGCTATTAGCAGTGAAGCAAGGTGGTGGCTCACCACCACTATCTCAAGAGTGGGATGTTGGCATGGGTAATAAACACTTACTTTCCCACAATGACCAAATCACAGAAAATAAATAATAAATATAAACATATAAAACCTCACAACCCCCCTCTGTAATTTGCACTAACTCCAACACTAGTCCATACCCATAACCCACTGCCACACTCTGCAATATTCTCACTGTCCATTTTGAAAAGAAATACCAAAAACCAGTAGAGAAATTGGTCATCTCTCCCACCCCACAAGGGTATGGAAGGAGGAAGGAGTAGATACTACTTTTTAATCATCAGGGTCTTGAACCAGCATGGGTTAATTTCAATCACCATACTCTGAACTGATCCTTCTCTCTGAAGACTCACTTCCAAAGACTCTTTACAACTCATTCTTAGTAACATTTTTATTTGCACAGTATGTCTTCTTTTGCACATTATGTTTGTCAGTGTTTGACTGTTTAATGTATAGTTTTTTTTTGTAAACCTTCTGTTATTTAATTTTTTTCTTGTAAATGCCTGGAAGAAAATGAATCACAACTTAGTATGTGGTAACTTTTGCATACTTTCATAATAATTAGACTATGAATTTTGATCTTTGAACTTGAACATTGTGCTGATGTTGCAGGAGTCATAGCACCATAGAGCACCACAGCACAGAAAGAGAGTATCTAGTCTGTGCCAGGCTGTTAATCGATGTTAGTCTCATTGACCAACACCTGGACCATAGCTCTCTATATCCGTGTACTTATCCAAGCTTCTCTTTAATGGTCCAATTGACCAAAGTATCTCAAGACAGCACACACAAAGTGCTGGAGGAACTTGCTGCAGCAAGTCAGGCAGATCTATAGAAATAAATAAACAGTCGATGCTTCGGGTTTAGATCCTTCCACAGGACTGAGGTATCAAGAAATAAATTGGAAAAGCTGGAGTTCTTCTCAAGCCTGACACAGTAATGTGATAATCTGTGATATTTTAATAAAGGTGAGCATGGAATGATTATGCATGTCATGTTAATATCACGTAGGAAATAGAATATAAAGTAGATAGATTAGGCTAAATCTGGATTGCCACTTATGAAGACCACTAAACTTAATTGAACTTCCCCATCAACTTTCCATGCTTTAATCCCTTTGTACTCCATCAACCAGCCCCAAACACCTTCAACATCTGAGCCTCCACAACACTGTGGTGGAAATCCTTCCAAAACCTTCAATGCTCCCAGTAAAGAAGCCCTCCATCACTTGTCTCCTACATAGCAAAACTTTACCGGCTCCCTCTGATCTCTGGGTCCAGATGCTTTAGACTGAGATAACAACCCTACGGAGCCCATCCCAAGTGAGTCACAAACCTCTCCATTTTCAGTGGCCAGTTAAGCTGCTGACCACCACATCTTTGGTATGTGAGAGGAAGCCAGTGCATCTTTAGGAAACACGCATTACAGTGGGAATATGGAAATTCCACAGGGATAGAACCAGGGGTCAGGATGGAAATGAAGTAGCTGGATCTCTGAGACAGAAGTCCTACCAGCTGTACCATTCTACTGACCAAACTATCAAGTACCTCATGACAGACAGTGTTAAGACGTGCATCTTTCCTTTTAAGTTCCATTATTTAATTACTTAAGCTTGAATGTCGAAACTGTGAAGGAGAGATATGAACTCAAACTACTGGATTAACAGTCTAGATCCCTGACTGCTTCCATAATGATCCTCATTAATGATCATCATGGATTGATGGTAGTCTCTGCCTTGATTTATTCTTCTGTACTTATAAAATAATATTCTGCTTGTTTCAGTCATAAGCATCCAATCTTCTATAATAGGACTCTCACTACTCATATTGCTCCATATCTACATTATTGAGCCCTCAAAGATGATTATGCCAAAGGGGTTATGAGTTTATGAATGACTTCTGAAGCACAGTTGCTCGTAGAATGTTGGCCTATGTGGAAAAATGTGATTTCTTGTTGTCACATGCACTGAGATACAGTGAAAAGCCTTTGTTTGCACGCCACACAGAGATTTCTTTCCTTCATCGAGGTAATACAAAAGGAAGAAAATACAAAATGCAGAGTACTAGGTTGCTGTTACAGAGAAGGGAGATAAATAAAGTGTCGGGGCAAAGAAGATTGGGAGATCAAGAGTTAACCTTTAGCATATAAGAGCCTGATAACTGCAGGCTAGGAACTATCCTGAAATCTGCTGGTACAATCTCCCAAGCTTTTGTATCTGTGTCCAATGGGAGGAAGCAGAAGAGAGAATGTTTTACATGGGAGGGACCCATGATTACGTTGGCTGTTTTCTCAAGGCAGAGGGACTGTTTATTCCTATCCATAATTGTTTTCTGGCCGGCTGTGTTTCTCCAGCATTTTGTGTGTGTTGCTCTGGATTTCCAACATTTGCAGAATGTTTATCATTTGCTGTTTCAATGGAGGGGAAGCAGGTTTGTGAGATGGACTGGACTGTGTTTACAACTCTGGAATCTCTTGCAGTCTTAGGCAAAACAATTTCCATACTAAGCTGGGATGCATTTAGGTGGGTTAGCATGGTTGTGGTGATAGGTTTGCAAGCAATGCTTCTGAAGTTTTATGCAAGTAAAGACATTTTGATACATGCAACGTGCACTCTTGATATAATTTCAGCTCTGGTCGGCAATGACAAGATGTGTACAGCTTTGTTCAATCAAAGACAACTGAAGAAAATGTGTTAAGCAATAATTACCCTAAAGATAGTGGAATTCTCCATTACCCAGGATATACCCTGTTTGTCATCACCAACATCAAGAAAGAGCTACAGATTAGGAGCCTCAAGTACACACTTAACATTTTATGAACAGATTCCTAACCCTCTGCCATCAGATTCCTGAATAGACAATGATCTTTTGAACACTATCTCACTATTTTTTCTCTTTCTTTTTTTTAATCTCTTTTTGCACCTCATTTAATATTTATATATATTTCCTATTGTAATTTATAGATTTTAAAAATTATTATGTATTGGAATGCACTGATGCAGAGTACAACAAATTTCACAACACATGCAAGTGAGATTAAACCTGATTCTGATTCTAAAATAGACACCATAAAATATGGGCATTTCACATTCTAAGTGACCTTCTCATTTTGTAGATGACTTCCTCCAAACACGAACATCAGCTGCTGTTGTCTCGAGCAGTCCAAATGCATTGTGACTTGTAGATGATTATGAATTAAAAGCTCATTTGAACATGGTGATTTTGTCAGATTCTTGCTGTGTATTGTTTTGCTTTTGGGCTCTGTTCCATTTCCTCCAGATTTTCACATTCAAATTTGTTTTTCCAGTTGATCGACTGAGTATCGCAGTTCAACAATATCTTGCATTTACATAGCACCTTTAATGTACCAAAACAGCGGGGGAAAAAAAGATTTGCTATATCGCTCCTTCAAAAAAATCAAATGAGAGTAAAACACCTTAAATTTAGAGACTTCTATCACTAAAGAAAATCAACAGTGAACTGTATTTATATTTCATATTTATTTACACTCAGTGGCCACCTTTATTAGATACATCCATACACCTGCTTGTTGATGCAACAATTTAATCAGCCAATCACGTGGCAGCAACTCAATGCATAAAAACATGCAGACATAGTCAAGAGGCACAGTTTTTGTTCAGACCAAACATCAGAATGAGGAAGAAATGTGACTTAAGTATCTTTGACCATGGTGCCATTGTTGGTGCCAGATGGGGTGATTTGAGTATCTCAGAAACGGCTGATCTCCTGGGATTTTCATGCATAACAGTCTCTACAGATTACAGAGATTGGTGCAGAAAAACTCTGATGTCCAAAAGATGAGCTAGTTGCTACGTTAAATGACTATTGTAAATTTCCTTTGGAATTGGTGCCTCATGGAAGGAGCAGCAGGATCAACTTCTCTCTCAATGGTAGCAAAGAAAAGGATCTTATCATTGACTTCAGAAAGTAGGGCAGAGTACCTGTCCTTATCTGTGGCAGTGGTGCTGAGGTGGAGATGATGGAGACTTTAAGATCCGAGCTGTAAACATCACAACCTAGCCATATGAATGCTTTTGCCAAAAAAGTACAATAGCACCTCTACATCGTCAAAAAGGAACTTTGGTATATCCTCAAAGATACTCACAATTTTTTAGAGATTTATCATAGAAAACATTCTATCTAGATATATAACAGCTTGGTATTGTAACTGCTCAGTGCAAAACAGAAGGAAATTGCAGAAATATAGCACACTCTCTCCTGGAAACCAGTCTCTCCTCCCTGGACATGGTCTACTTTTCTTTGTGTCTTGACAAAGCAGCCAAAATAATCAAATACCCCATCTACTCTGCTATTCTTTCCTCTCTCTCTTTCCATTGTATAGAACTTTGGGAACATTTATCACCAGGCTCAAGGACAGCATCAGTCCCACTAATACAAGACTTTTGGACAAACCTCTAACACAATCGACATGAGCGTTTGTTCCTTGTCATGGTCCTAGCAGTTAATTCATCTACCTGAACTGCACACTTCCTGTAACTTTAACAGTATATCCTACATTCTGTTTTACCTATCATGTACTTATATAGGACCATAAAACCATGAGATATAGGAGCAGAATTGTGTCATTTGGTCCATTGAGTCTGCTCTGATATTTCAACATGATTCATCCATTTTTCCTCTCACCCCAATCTTCTGCTTTCTCCCTGTATCCCTTCATTCCCTGACTAACCAAGAATCTATCAACCTCTGTCTCAAATATACATCAATACTTGGCCTCCACTGCTGCATGTGGCAAAGAATTCCACAGATTTACCACTCTCTGGTTAAAGGAATTCCTCCTCAACTCTGTTCTAAAAGGATGCCCCTTTATTTTGAGGCTGCGTCCTTTGGTCTTAAACTCTCCCACCCGAGGGAAAATCCTCTCCACACCCACTCTATTGAGGCCTTTCAGCATTTGATGGGTTCCAATTAAGTTAGCTCTCATTCTTCTGAATTCTAGTGAATACAGGCCCAGAGCCATCAAATGCTGTTCAGATGACAAGCCATCGAATCCTGGAATTGCACTCTTCCATGTTCAATGTTTTCTATTTTACATTCTATTTCTGGACAAGCATTCCAAATTTCTAACAGAAAACAAAGTAAATATGAGGTGGAAAGCAACACCTGTTTGAGCTTCAGGAAAAAATAATATAATTAGGTCACAGTGGTCCCAAGGAACAGAGTATAAATAAGTTATTTGTTGTTGTGTTCATTTCACTATTGAAGGCTCATCACTTTTGGGCTGAGGGACTAATGGGAAATGTATTGACCGAGATTTGAGAGCTAACTGAATGAACATGGAAAGGTTTTCTTCAAGAAAACCTAAAGGTGAGACTTGAGTTTAATATTTCTATGCCATATTCATTAACCTAAGTTTAGACTTGAGTGTAAATTTTTGACTTACGTTAGGTAATTCTCCTCTTAAATATACGAAGAAGCTCACAGCTAGAGCTACGTGAAAACTGGATGTACAGAATATCAAGAAATATGTAAACACACCTAAGGCACATGAAGGAATTCGTGCTTTTTTGTTTCAAATTGTAGCATTATTATTCTTTTTGTGTGTATATTCTGCAATGATTCAGGTGACATATGCTTTTTTTAAATGTAGAGTGATGTTCAATAACCAAGTTATTCTTATTGTATGTTGAACTCCACATGTAATGCAGATCACATAGTTATTGATCTAGACCTCCTCTGTTAAAAATGATTTGAAACTTTCTCTGGTAAAACGGTTTGCCTTCACAGTTGGAAGGTAGGTTTGAATGAATAAGACCCTTATTCCTATTGGACCTCAGTCTGCAAGATGATTCTTCATCTTGATTGCATTTAGTTTCAACTTGACAGAATATTGACATCCAGACTTTAAAATGATTCACTCTCTGGAGACCTCAGCATCAACTTCAAGAATAGTAATCCAGTGCAATACCTTACTTGTTGCTGAGTAATCAGTTGTAGCTGTGATGACATTAGTTGTGGATTCCGATGTAGTAGTGTGTGAAGTAGCCAGTCCCTCAGCTTCAACCTGAATACAATCCTGACATTATGTGGTAGATATTGTCCTTCAAAAAGTACATTTGTGAATACTCAAGTCGAGTATGATGTACTTCTAAGGGATTGTCTATCAAGGGTTCTTCAGGCAGATGTAAAGGCCAATCCATGATTCACATAGATTGAGAATGACTATGCATGAAATTACTTGACGTGAGGAGACTGATGTATGGGCAGCCACCACGCTATCCTTAACAGATCAGTGTCATGGTCCAGAGGCATGGAAAACAAGATGACTGGGGATCCTTCACAGCTGCAGCATTCCTTGGCTTTCACTGCAGTTGTGATGTGCTGTCACTTTCTCCCATCTGTGGTCCTGGTTGGGATTGCTCTTCGACTGGGAACTCCACCTAGACGTTACCACCATGAATGATCTGACCAGGAGCTAAGAGCCAGATGGCTAAACTCCAGACAACATGGCTCTAGGGATCTCAGGGACTTCCAAAGCTCAAAATTCAAAGCAAATTTATTATCAAAGTACATATATGTCACCATGTACATCCTGAGATTCATTATCATTTAGGCATACTTAATAAATACATAATTAAGTATGTATTAATTGAGAGGCGGGAGTGGAAGATGGCGGCGCAATGCAGTTCGCAGCAGCCACTCTGGTGGTGATGTCTGTTATTTGTCAATAGGGTGCCGTGCAAAATGCTGATTTGACAGAGACGGATGTGAGAGCACGGAGGAACATCTGGTGAAACTTCTGAAATGCCTGCTTTGATGCTGCTGCTACTGTGTGGTCCAGAATCTCCGGAGAAGACGGCTCCGAGTCCTCGGCTTTGCTTGTTGCTCGGCGGCCGGGGCAGGGTTGAAGCCCTCGGTAGAGGTTGGTGCTCAGAGAGGCTGTGTCAGAGGGGCTAGTTGGAGGCTCGAAATTTTCGGACGGACTCAGAGTCCGCTGCGGTTGGGTGCTTCCAATGGTGCTGCATTGGCAAGTTGGCGGCGCTTGGAGGTTCATAGCAGGGAGAGTTTCTCCCTTCTGCCACCTGCGTGAGATGATGAGTCTATCGGGACTTTGAGACATTTGTTTTACCGTGCTCATGGTCTGCTCTTTATCAAATGACAGTATTGCTTTGCACTGTTGTAATTATATGTTATAATTATGTGGTTTTGTCAGTTTTAGTCTTGGTTTGTCCTGTGTTTTCTGTGATATCATTCTGGAGGAACGCTGTATCATTTTTTAATGCATGCATTTCTAAATGACAATAAGCGAAGACTGAGTGTCCTCATAATCTAATCTAATCTAATAGAATAATAAACATAATACAATCAATGAAAGAGAACACCATAGGTTGTGGGAAGATTTCATCGATGGGGCAAGAGAAATTGACAGAAGTTACCCCCTTTGGTTCACGAGTCTGGAAAAGAAAAAGTAAGGAACATTGTTCCCTGAGACATCTGGACAATATTTTTCCCTCAACGAACCTCACGATAGCAGATTGCCTCCTTACTTGCTGTGCATCGACACAGCCAACTTTATTTTTATTTTGACAATTCAATAAAGCCTGCAAAGGAAATGTGTCTTAAAATGTACCAAGAGGAACTTTAGAATATTTGTCAAGTTTCTATCTGTATCAATGGTGAGAGGTGGAGATGGTTGAAGCTGCAAGTTGCTCGGTTGAACTGTCACCAACAATTTGTTCTGGCTCACCCATATGGACACCGTGGGCAGAAAAAGCAAACCGGCAATTCCACTTCCTCAGAAGATTCAAGTAACTTGGCATATCCTTGACGACGCTGTCCAAGAGTTACCAATGTACTATAGAAACATCTTAGATGCAACACAGCCTGAACTGGCAATTGCACTGCCCAAGACTGCAAGAAGTTAGACAGAGTTGTGAATACAATCCAGTCCATCACATAAATCAGCCTCCCCTCCATCCATTCTTTCTATTCTTCCCACTACCTCAAAATAATAAAAGATCCCTCCCACCTCAGTCATTCTCTCTTCTCCCTCCTCCATCAAGCAGAAAACACAAAATCTTGAGAATGTGCATCAGCAGACCCAAGGCCCCCCTCCATCCTACTGTCAGACTCTTGACCAGGTCTCTGAACATTCAAAAATCAATGGAGGGCGAAGATATAAAATTATTTAAAAACACATGGAATTTGTAAAGATGGATGGACTTTCTGGCTAAACCATAGAAACAAAGCTGTTGGAATGATCCTCCTGACTGGATGTCAGCTCTGACTGAATTTGAAGCACTCTTCCTCTGGTTTAAGGGGGCTTGGGCAGCGCAGTAGCTTAGTACTTAGTGTAACACTATTATGGTATTAGCAACACCCGGTTCAGTTCCTGCTGGTGTTTGTAAGGAACTTGTACGTTCCCTCCAAGATGGTTTGGGTTTCCTCCAAGTACTCGGCTTCCTTAGGTTAGGAGGTTAACTGGTCACTCTGGTGCATTTGGCCAGTGCAGGTTCGTCGGGCTGGAAAGGCTGGTTACTGTGCTGTATCTCTAAATAATAAAAAAAATAATAAAGCAAGTAATGTCTTGCAAAATAAAGAAAGAGATGCTTAGTGCTGTAGCTTCAGAGCTCCAGGGTCCCATTTTCAAACCTGACTTTGGGTTCTGTCCATGTGGAGTTTATATATTTTTCTCCTCATGAATTGGCCTTCTGTTCAGTGCTCCAGTTTCCTCACACATTGGTGTTGGTTTATTACTGTCTCATGCCCTGAGGCACAATGAACAGAACTGTGGGGCAGCATGGTAGTGTAGTGGTTAGCATAATGCAATTATGGTGCCAGTGACCCGGGTTCAATTCCCCTCGCTATTCTCCCCGTGTCTGCGAGTCTTTCCTCCGGGTGCTTCTATAGATGTGGCGTAGAGAGTATTTTGAGCAGATGCATCACAACCTGGTATGGAAACACCAACACCATTGAATGAAAAATCCTTCAAAATGTAATGAATATAGCTCAGTCCATAATGGGTAAAGCGAAACATCCCCATAGTATGCAGCCATCACCATGCTTCGTGGTAGGGTTGGTGTGTTTTTGATGATATGCTGTGTTTGGCTGACACCAAACATAACATTTAGTCTGATGGCTAAAAGGCTCAATTTTGGTTTCATCAGACCATAGAACCTTCTTCCACTTGACTTCAAAGTCTCCCACATGACCTCTGGCAAACTCTAGCCGAGATTTCATGTGAGTTGTTTTCAACAGTGGCTTTATCCTTGCCACTTTCCTAAAAAGCTATGACTGGTGAAACACCAGGGCAACAGTTGTATGTGCAGTCTCTCCCATCTCAGCCACTGAAGCTTGTAACTCCTCCAGAGTTGTCATAGGTCTCTTGGTGGCCTCTCTCACTAGTCCCCTTCTTGGACGGTCACTCAGTTTTTGAGGACGGCCTGCTGTAGGTAGATTTACTGCTGTGCCATATTCTTTCCAAAACTTGATAAGTGACTTAACTGTATTCCAAAGGGATAGTCAGTGACTTGGAAATTTTCTTGTATCCATCTCCTGATTTTTGCTTTTCAATAATCTTTTGCTGAGTCACTTAGAGTGCTCTTTTGTCTTCATGCTGTAGATTTTTCCAAGATACTAACTCACTAACAGTTTGATCTTCCAGGTCCAGGTATATTTTTATGACAATCAATTAAAACACCTTGACTGCACATGGTGACCTCCATTTAACTAATTATGTGACTTCTAAAACCAATTGGCTGCACCACTGATAATTTGGTGTGCTATATTAAAGTGGGGGGCGGGGGGGGTGGGAATACATATAATCAATTATTTCTGCTTTATATTTGTAATTAATGAGACACAAAGAGTCTTTTTCTGTTGTTCTGCGTCAAAAAAGCCAAATTAATCCATTGTGATTCAATGTTGTAAAACAATAAAACATGAAAACTTCCATGGGTGGAGAATACTTTTTATAGGCACTATAGATGAAATGCTGTCGCAACAAAACAGCATCCATTTTCAGGGACTGCTCCCTCCCCATTACCCAGGACATGCTTTCTTCTCACAACTGTCAACGCCAACACCATTGAATGAAAAAATCTTTCAAAATGTAGTGAATATGGCATCATGGGTAAAGCCCTCACAACCATTCAGCACATCTACAGTGCCTATCAAAAGTATTTTCCCCCCTCCCTGATGTTTTCATGTTTTATTGTTTTATAACATTGAATCATGATGGATTTAATTTGGCTTTTTTGCTGCCGATCAACAGAAAAAGACTCTTTCGTGAAAAAGTGAAAACATCTCAACAAACTGTCAAGAGGAAGAAGGTACAGGAGCCTCAGAACTCACACTACCAGGTTCAAGGACAGTTGTTACCCCTCAACCATCAGGCTCTGATGGTTCCCTCAACCTCAGCTGCCTCATCAATGAAAAATGTTCTCACAACCGATGAACGCTTCATCTTATTTTGTTGATATTTATCACTTATTTATTTGTTATTATTATTTCTTTCTTTTTTGTTTGCACAGTTTGTTGTTTTAAGAACTCTGATTGGACATCCAAGTTGGGTGGTCTTTCATTGATTTTTTTACGTTTATTATTCTATAGATTTATTGAGTATGCCTACAAGAAAATGAAACGTATAGAAACATAGAAACATAGAAAATAGGTGCAGGAGGAAGCCATTCGGCCCTTCGAGCCTGCACCGCCATTCAGTATGATCATGGATGATCATCCAACTCAGAACCCTGTACCTGCCTTCTCTCCATACCCCCTGATCCCTTTAGCCACAAGGGCCATATCTAACTCCCTCTTTAATATAGCCAATGAACTGGCCTCAACTGTTTCCTGTGGCAAAGAATTCCACAGATTCACCACTCTCTGTGCGAAGAAGTTTTTCCTCATCTCGGTCCTAAAAGGCTTCCCCTTTATCCTCAAACTGTGACTCCTCGTTCTGGACTTCCCCAACATCGGGAACAATCTTCCTACATCTAGCTTGTCCAATCCCTTTAGGATTTTATATGTTTCAATAAGATCCCCCCTCGAACTTCTAAATTCCAACGAGTATAAGCCTAGTCGATCCAGTCTTTCATCATATGAAAGTCCTGCCATCTCAGGAATCAATCTGGTGAACCTCCTTTGTACTCCCTCTATGGTAAGGATGTCTTTCCTCAGATTAGGGGACCAAAACTGCACACAATACTCCAGGTGTGGTCTCACCAAGGCCTTGTACAACTGCAGTAGTACCTCCCTGCTCCTGTACTCGAATCCTCTCGCTATAAATGCCAGCATACCATTCGCCTTTTTCACTGCCTGCTGTACCTGCATGCCCACTTTCAATGATTGGTGTATAATGACACCCAGGTCTCGTTGCACCTCCCCTTTTCCTAATCGGCCACCATTCAGATAATAATCTGTTTTCCTGTTCTTGCCACCAAAGTGGATAACCTCACATTTATCCACATTAAATTGCATCTGCCATGAATTTCCCCACTCACCTAACCTATCCAAGTCATCCTGCATCCTCTTAGCATCCTCCTCACAGATAACACTGCCGCCCAGCTTCGTGTCATCTGCAAACTTGGAGATGCTGCATTTAATTCCCTCATCCAAGTCATTAATATAAATTGTAAACAACTGGGGTCCCAGCACTGAGCTTTGTAGTACCCCACTAGTCACTGCCTGCCATTCTAAAAAGGTCCCGTTTATTCCCACTCTTTGCTTCCTGTCTGCTAACCAATTCTCTGTCCACATCAATACCATACCCCCAATGCCATGTGCTTTAAGTTTGCACACTAATCTCCTGTGTGGGACTTTGTCAAAAGCCTTTTGAAAATCCAAATATACCACATCCACCTTTTCTCCCCTATGCACTCTACTAGTTACATCCTCAAAAAATTCTATGAGATTCGTCAGACATGATTTTCCTTTCACAAATCCATGCTGACTTTGTCCAATGATTTCACCGCTTTCCAAATGTGCTGTTATCACATCTTTGATAACTGACTCTAGTATTTTCCTCACCACCGATGTCTGGCTAACCGGTCTATAATTTCCTGGTTTCTCTCTCCCTCCTTTTTTAAAAAGTGGGGTTATATTAGCCACCCTCCAATCCTCAGGAGCTAATCCAGAATCTAAAGAGTTTTGAAAAATTATCACTAATGCATCCACTATTTCTTGGGCTACTTCCTTAAGCACTCTGGGATGCAGACCATCTGGCCCTGGGAATTTATCTGCCTTTAATCCCTTCAATTTACCTAACACCTCTTCCCTACTAACATGTATTTCCCTGAGTTCCTCCATCTCACTGGACCCTCTGTCCCCTACTAAGACAGAACCAAAGTAATTATTTAATTGGTCTGCCATGTCCTTGCTCCCCATAATCAATTCACCTGTTTCTGTCTGTAGGGGACCTACATTTGTCTTAACCAATCTTTTTCTTTTCACATATCTATAAAAGCTTTTACAGTCAGTTTTTATGTTCCCTGCCAGTTTTCTCTCATAATCTTTTTTCACCTTCCTAATTAAGCCCTTTGTCCTCCTCTGCTGGACCTCAGTCTCCCAGTCCTCAGGTGAGCACTTTCTCTGGCTAATTTGTATGCTTCTTCTTTGGAATTGATACTATCCCTAATTTCCCTTGTCAGCCATGGGCGCACTACCTTCCTTGATTTATTCTTTTGCCAAACTGGGATGAACAATTGTTGTAGTTCATCCATGCGATCTTTAAATGCTTACCATTGCATATCCACCGTCAACCCTTTAAGTGTCATTTGCCAGTCTATCTTAGCTAATTCATGTTTCATACCTTCAAAGTTACCCTTCTTTAAGTTCAGAACCTTTGTTTCTGAATTAACTATGTCACTCTCCATCTTAATAAAGAATTCCACCATATTATGGTCACTCTTACCCAAGGGGCCTCTCACAACAAGATTGCTAATTAACCCTTCCTCATTGCTCAATACCCAGTCTAGAATAGTCTGCTCCCTAGTTGGTTCTTCGACATGTTGGTTCAAAAAACCATCCTGCATACATTCCAAGAAATCCTCTTCCTCAGCACCCTTACCAATTTGGTTCACCCAATCTATATGTAGATTGAAGTCACCCATTATAACTACTAACCCACATTCCAAAGATGTAAGGGTTAGTAAGTTAATTAGTCACTTAAGTGTAATTGGGAGGTGCTGGCTCATTGGATTGGAAGACCCAATAATCATACTGTATCTCTAAATAATAAAAACAATGATAAAATAAGTAAGATCTTACAAAATAACAAAAAAATTCATGACATATGTCAGTGGCAATGAACCTGACTCAAATTCAAGTCTGATGCACTATTAAGCTTATTGGCCAATAAAACCAATTCCCTTGTCTGTGTTTAGACAGATTTAAAAGATGAAATGGTGTTTTATGAAGAAGAGTAATAAGGAGGTCTCCTGCTGTTTTGGGCAACCTTTGCACTTAAATTAATACCTCACTTAAATGATTCAATCATTATTTATAGTTTTGAGTGGGAGTTTGTTTTTTTTTTAATCATTATCAATTTATGGGCATTACTAACACAGCAGTAATGTAATGCCGGTACCACTCTGTTCTGGTAATGACCTTCTGCTCTTGGTGTGATGAAGATGATCACTCAGTGCACTGAGATAGTTCCAGAACCTTTACCCAGGAATAAGTCCGGCGGAATAGTAGAGTAGTGGTTAGTGCAACAATTTACAGCACCAGTGATACCAATGGAGGTTCAGTTCCCACCGTTGTGTGTAAGGAGTTTATATGCGATCACTCTATATGACACAATCATACTGTTATCTCTAACATGGAGTAGAAGGAAAAAGATGGCAAAGGCATAAAGGCCCTAATGGCAGTTGCATACAGGCCTCCAAACAGCAGCCGGGATGTGGATTACAAATTACAGCAGGAGATGGAAAAGCTATGTCAGAAAGGCAATATAATGATAATCATTGGGGATTTTAACTTGGAAATGGATTGGGAAAACCAGGTCAGTACTGGACCTCAAGAGAGAGAATTTGTAGAATGTCTAAGGGATGGCTTTTTAGAACATCTTGTTGTTGAGCCCACTAAGGGATCAGCTGTGCTGGATTGGGTGTTGTGCAATGATCTGGAGGTGATCAGAGAGCTTAACGTTAAGGAACCCTTAGGGAACAGTGATCACAATATGATCGAGTTCACTTTGAAATTTGAGAAGGAGAAACTAAATTCCAATGTGTTGCTATTTCAGTGGAATAAAGGAAATTACAATGGCATGAGAGGGGAACTGGCTAAGGTTGACTAGAAAGAGACACTAGCAGGAAGGACAGCAAAGCAGCAATGGCTGGAGTTGCTGAAAAAAATGAGGGAAGTGCAAGACACATATTCCAAATAAGAAGAAATTTTTGAATAGAAGAAGGACATTACTGTGGCTGACAAGTGAAGTCAGAGCCAAAGTAAAAGCAAAAAAGAGGGGGCATATAAGGAAGCCAAAGCTCGTGGGAAGATAGAGGATTGGGAAGCTTTTAAAAACTTTCAGAAGGAAACTAAGAAGGTCATAAGGAAGGAAAAGATGAATTATGAAAGGAAGCTGGCGACAAATATCAAAGAAGATACTAAAAGCTTTTTTAAGTATATAAAGGGTAAAAGAGAGTCGAAGGTATACATAGTACCAAAACAGTTTTCACAGTGGAAGACAACTGCAGTATACCGGACATTCAAAGTGTCAGGGAACTGAAGAATGTGCAGTGAAAATTACAACTGAGAAAGTGCTCAGGAAGCTTAATGGTCTGAGGGTGCATAAATCTCCTGGACCTGATGGAATGCACCCTCGGGTTCTGAAGGAAGTAGCTGGAGAGATTGCAGAGGCATTAACAATGATCCTTCAAGAATTGATAGATTCTGGCATTGTACCGGATTACTGGAAAGTTGCAAATATTACTCCACTATTTAAGAAGGTGGGAGGCAGAAGAAAGGAAACCTGTTAGCCTGACATCAATGGTTGGGAAGTTATTGGAATTGATTGTTAGGTATGAGATTACGGAATACCTGGAGACGCATGACAAGACAGGCTCAAGCCAGCATGGTTTCCTGGAAGGAAAATCCTGTCTGACTAACTTACTGCAATTTTTTGAGGAAATTACAAGCAGGGCAGACAAAGGAGATGCAGTAGGTGCGGTGTACTTGGATTTTCAGAAGGCCTTTGACAAGGTGGCGCATACGAGGTTGCTCAGCAAGATCAGAGCCCATGGAATTACAGAGACATTACTAGCATGGGTGGAACATTGGCTGATCGGCAGAAAACAGAGAGTGGGAATAAAGGGATTCTATTCTGATTAGCCTCTGGTTACAGCGGCGTTCCACAGGAGTCGATGTTGGGACCTCTGCTTTTTACGATGTATGTCAATGATTTGGATTATGGGATTAATGGATTTGTGGCTAAATTTGCCAAAGATACAAAGATAGGTGGAGGAGCGGGTAGTGTTGAGAAAACAGAGAGCCTGCAGAGAGAATTATATAGTTTAGGGGAATGGGTAAAGAAGTGGCAAATTAAATACAATGTTGGTCATGCACTTTGGTGGAAGAAATAAACAGGCAAACTATAATTTAAATAGGAAGAGAATTCAAAATGAAGAGATGCAAAGGGCCTTAGGAGTCCTTGTGCAAGATACCCTAAAAGTTAACCTCCAGATTGAGTCGGTGATGAAGAAGGTGAATGCAATATTAGCATTCCTTTCTAGAGGTATAGAATATACGAGCAGGTATATGATGTTGAGGCTCTATAAGGCACTTGTGAGACCACACTTGGAGTATTGTGTGCAGTTCTGAGCTCCTTATTTTAGGAAGAATATATTGACATTGGAGAGGGTTCAGAGAAGATTCACGAGAATGATTCCAGGATTGAAAGGGTTACCGTATGAGGAACGTCTGGCAGCTCTTAGGCTGTATTCCCTGGAGTTCAGGATGATGAGGGGGGAATCTTATAGAAACATTCCATATGTTAAGAGACCTGAATAGATTAGATATGGCAGTTATTTCCCATGGTAGGGGAATCTAGGACAAGAGGGCACGACTTCAGGATTGCAGGACATCCATTAGAAGAGAGATGTGGAGAAATTACTTTAGTCAGAGAGTGTTAAATCTGTGGAATGTGTTGCCACGAGCAGCTGTGGAAGCCAAGTCATTGGCTGCATTAAGGCAGAGATAGATAGGTTCTTGATTAGCCAAAGCATCAAAGGGTATGGGGAGAAGGCAGGGGTGTGGGGATGTCTGGAAGAATAGGATCAGTCCATGATTGAATGGTGAAATAGACTTGATGGGCCAAATGGCCTACTTCTGCTTCTATATCTTATGATCCTATGGGCTTAAAGTGAAGTTATTGGTAGACAGGTGAAGAGACTTTTTGGCATGCATCACAAGGAATTGTGTAGAGAAGATGGAAGGTTATATTGAGTTTGTACAAGGAACTGATGAGGTCACTGTTGGAGTATCGTGTTCAGTTGTGGCACACGAAATGATGGAGGAACTCAGCAAGTCTGGCAGTATAGACAGAGTGGAATAAAGAGTTGATGTTTTGGGCTGAGACTCTTCAATGGGATGGGAAAGGAAGGGGGAAGGAACCAGGATGAAAGTCAAAGGATGTTATTAAACTGGAAGTATGCAGAAAAGATTTATTGGGGAGGGGGGGTGCTGCCAGGACTCAAGGGCCTGAGTTATAGGAGAGGATGAACAGGCTAGGACATTCTTTCTTGGGACATAGGAGACTGAGGGATAGTTTTACAGTGGTATATAAAATCCTGAGGGGCATAGGTGAATGTACTCAGTATTTTCCGCTCAGTTGGAGGACCAAGTGCAAGAGGGTTGTAGGTCGAAGTTGAGAGGAAAATTTAATTGGTGCTTGTTGGGCAACATTTTCACAGAAAAGATTTCCCATTTATTAAATGAGAAGCAAAAGAATGGGGTTGATGCAGGTTCAATAACAAATTTTAAAAGACATCTGGACAGGCACCTTGATAGGAAGGGTTTGGAGCAGCAGCCCCCAACCTTCTTTTATGCCTTGGACCCCTCCCATTACCCAAGGGGTCCATGGACTCCAACTTGTGAACCCCTGGTTCAGAGGGATATGGGCCAAACGTGGGGAAATGGATTATTTTGTTTAGGTATTTTGGTCAGTATGGAGTAGCTTGGCTGAAGGATTTATTTTCATGCTTTATGACTCTATAACTCCATGAATTCATCAGCTGAGGGAGGATGGTGTGTGATAATCAGGTGTTTTCCTTACCCGTAATTGACCAGATGAAATAAGAATCATGGAATCCTCAGTCAATGTTGGGCACTTCCGGAGACAGGTTCTCCTGACTGTACACATATGAGTCACCATTATGGATTGAGTTATCCGCCTGCTGGAAAAGATCTTGCTGAAGGAAGGTGATGCAGGACTCTTCAAGATGTTATAACTCTATATTCTATACCCCTTGTCTAATGGCATTGGTCCATGGCATTATAAAGGTTGGGAACCCCCACACTAGAAGGTTAACATCAGAATTCATTCATCCATTGGAATACTTTTCTGCCATTTGAGCACATCTCTTCAGACATTAGCAAGTGTTCCCTTATTATTCCATCTCATGGAATGAGACTATTCAGCCCATCGCGTCTATACCAACTCTCATTACAAACAAAGCAGTACAATTTACTGCTCTCACTAGCTCATTCTTTTCAGAGTTTTGCCTAGCTCCATTGTAATACTGAAAATGTTCCTGGAAGTACATTCCAGACCAGAACCATGCGTAAAGGATTTTTACCTAAAGTTATCTTCAGTCAGTTGCCAGTCATCTTCATTCTACGTTTCCTAATAATTGATGAAATTGCTAATGGGAGCAATTTCTCTTCAACAACATTGTTCATAACTTTTGTGATTTTACATACTGTTATCATAATCATCGTCACGTGCCATGTTGAATGACATGGCAATTGTGGTCTATGACCATGATCGTCCTTTATAAATTTTTCTACAGAAGTGGTTTGCCATTGTCTTCTTCTGAACAGTGTCTTTACAAGACAGGTGACACCAGCCATTATCAATACTGATCAGAGATTGTCTGCCTGGTGTCAGTGGTGCAAAATCCTATACCAGCTGCTCAGACAAACATCCATCACCTGCTGTCATGGCTTCACATGACCCTGATCACGTAAAGCAGGTACTACACCTTAACAAAGGGAGACCTGTAGGCTAGAGGAGGGAAGGAATGCCTTCCACCTCCTTTGGTAGAGACGCATCTCCACCTCACCGCCCAGTTATGCATCATACCTCTATTGAATTCCTCCCCCCCCCCATCTGCTCTGTTTTCATATATAACAATGTTTGATTTTCCAGTCGATCCACCTTAACCAATGTCCATCGTTCATGGAATCACTTTAATTGCTCTCTTCTGCTTCCTTCTGGCTAATCACATGTTTAGCTTCAAAGTGATCGGCTGATTGATTACATTTTATCCTTCTGTTCCACGTCAATGTAGCTATTATGTACTGCAAGGTTTGTCCATCTATTTTAACAACTCTTTCAACTGCATTCTTTCCAGACCAGAGAGCAAAGACAAAAATAACAGTTTTCTTATAATAAAGATGCTGATTTATTCTAACAATCTCTATATCCATTTGTTATCCATTACAATCCATTTATTACTGACACTAGATTTCAATTAGCAGATTTATCTCTGTGCTTTTGTTAAACCAGATTTATATTCACAAATGCCCATGGAAGGATGTGAACACCAATTTCCAAATTAATATTTGCACATCCACATGACTAATACTTTTGTGTTAGTCATGGTGATGCTGAGATATTAATTTGGAAATTTGAGTTCAAGTGAGCTGTATCACAAATAATTATGAGTCGGAGTACAGGAAGGAGATAAAGAGCTTAGGGACATGGTGTCATAACAACAACCTTTTCCTCATTGTCGGCAAAACTAAAGAGCTGGTCATTGACTTCAGGAAGGGGGATGTTGCACATGATCCTATCTACATCAATAGTGTTGTGATTGAGAGGGTTGAAAGCTTCACATTCCAAGGAATAAACATCACCAATAGCCTGCTTTGTTCCAACCATGTAGGTGCCATGGTATAGAAAGCTCACCAATGCTCAGGAAGATAAATACATTTAGCTTGTCCCTGCTAACGACTGCTTATTATTATCAACGTACTAAAGAAAGCATCCTGTCTTGATGTATCACTGCACTATAGCTGAGAATCAACATCTTTCTTTTTAAATCTTTTTATTGAATAAATACACAGAAGGTAAACCATATAGGCACTAATACAATGTTAGAATATAATATATTACAGGAAATATTAATACAGAAAAAAATTAATACAAACAGTGCAATTTAAACATAAAATAACAAGGTAATATAATAGTATACTAATTTTTATATATATCAATAGAAAAAGAAAAAAAAAACAAGAAAAACCCACCGTGCAACTGAACTAAAAAGCAAAGCAGAGAATCAACATCTGATAATGCTGCTCCCACAGTACTGCAGGAGATGGACATCCAGGATTTATACTCAGTGATGATAAAAGACTGGAGATATATTCCAAAATCAAGATGGTGCATTCCTTGGAAGGGACTATAGGTAGGATTTCTACTGTTATTAATCAACAATAAAATTACTTTGTCCATAGAACAATTAAACTGAGAGAAATATTTGTTTTACAATTGGCAAGCCACTGTTTCTAACGTCATGATTGGCATTGGCATATTATTACCACATGAACTGAGATTTAGTGAAAAGCTGTGGTAGAGGCAGATACATTAGAGACATTTAAGAGACTCTTATTACATGGAGAAATGAAAAATGAAGGGTTCTGTGGGAGGGTCTGTTAAGATGTTAAAGTGTTGGGATGGACAGTAGTTTTTGAAGGACTCTAGATCATGGTCACTGGAGCCTTGCTTTTGCATGGTGGGTGGTGGGGGATCTGATGCTTCTGCTGGAGTAAGTGGGGGGTGTTGGAGGGGGAAGGTTAATGCTTTTGCTGCTGCTGGAGTGTGGGAGGTAGAGGGGGGCTTTGGGGTTCTAACATTCTTCTGTCATTGATTCTTTGGAATTTTTTCTCTGTTTTGTGTATGTTTGAGAAAAGGATTTTAGGCTGTATACTGTATATATTCTCTGATATTAAACTGAGCTACTGAATGGTTTGATTGCTCTTGGAGCAGGTTAAACATTGGCTCAAAAATCATAGGCCAAAGGGGCTGTATGTACTGTTCTATATTCATATACCATCAAAACTCCCTCAGTTCTAAATCCATAAATATATATAATGGTAATTTACAAGAGTCAATTAAGCAACCAACATGTCTGGGAAATATGCGAGGAAACTGCACACATGGCAGAACATGCAGTTACAGGAGGAACATGCAAACTCCACACAGTCAGTACCTGAGGTCAGAAGCAAATACAGGGCACTGGACTCGTGACGCAGAGCATTAAGTGATTCATTACATGGTACTCTCTGTGGTCACCCCACAGCCATCACCACAGTAAAGCCAAAGATGGTCCTACGGCAAACGGTAAATGTGAGGTGTTGCCTTCTTTTTATTTAGAGATGCAGCATGGTAACAAGCCCTTCCAATCCAATGATCCCACATTACCCAATAGAAACATAGAAAATAGGTGCAGCAGTAGGCCATTCAGCCCTTCAAACCAGCACCACCATTCTGTATGATCATGGTTGATCATCCAACTCAGAACCTTGTACCAGCCTTCCCTCCATACCCCCTGATTCCTGTAGCCACAAGGGCCATATCTAACTCCCTCTTAAATATAGCCAATGAACTGGCCTCAACTGTTTCCTGTGGCAGAGAATTCCACAGATTCACCACCCTCTGTGTGAAGAAGTTTTTCCTAATCTCGGTCCTAAAAGGCTTCCCTTTTATCCTCACACTGTGACCCCTCGTTCTGGACTTCCCCAACATTGGGAACAATCTTCCTGCATCTAGCCTGTCTAATCCCTTTAGGATTTTATACGTTTCAATAAGATCCCCCCTCAATCTTTTAAATTCCAGAGAGTATAAGCCTAGTCGATCCAGTCTTTCATCACATGAAAGTCCTACCATCCCAGGAATCAATCTGGTGAACCTTCTGATATGCATGTGATGAATTAACCTACTTGTATGTCTTCTGGAGCACCCAGAGGAAACTCACATGGTCATAGGGAAGACATATAAACTTATTACAGACAGTGCAGAACTGAACCTGGACCCCGGCACCAATTATCATTACACTAACTGCTACTTTACCACACTACTGTCAGGACACTGGAGCAGGGATCCAGTCACAGACCCAGTACTGTACACACAGTGATATTAGTTGAGTAACAAATCCCCAGGTGCAAACAAAGTCAGTGTCAAAGTTCAGGCAGAAATCAAAACGGCCAGAGAATTCCAAAAAACAGAATCGGGAAACAGGCAGAGCTGATAGTCAGACAGATAGAAATGCTGGAAAGGCTCAGGAAAATTCACTGGCACAATCTGACAACAAAGAGGTGAAAACACAGGACTGAAATACACTGAGCAATAAACAGAGAGGCAGATGATAGGTGGAGCACAATGAGACTCAGGTGGCAGCAGTACGGGTAATAATGAGAAACAGATGAGACATGAAGTACTCAGTAATACAGGGGCCGGAGTAGAGCAGGAGCAGGGACAGGAGCACATGGCAATACAAAACCACAGACTGTCGGCTAGGGGGAAACACACTAAAAGACAGAGTTCAACTGGAGGTACTGACAGCTACCCCAAAAGTTTTTCACAAGATAAGTCAGGGTATGACTTCCACAATGATCAGTTGGACCATGATGAAAGCTGTAGAAAAGGGGGACCAAGGAGTATAAGAACATGGTTCCATACATAAGGTATCACAGTTGAAAGGGTGGCAAAGAAGTCTTTTGGCAACCTTGCCTTCATTAGTCGGGATGTCATGTTGCAATACTACAAGATGTTGGTGAAATCACACCTACTTAGTTGTGGCCACTCTGCTTTAGGGAAGATGCCACTAAACTGGAAAGAGTGCATAAAAGATTTACAAGAATGCTGTTGCGATTTGAGGGATGGAATTATGGAGAGAGAGGTTGAACGGGTTGAGAATTTTTTCACTGGCTTGTAGGATTAAAAATGTGCACAATAGCACTCTATTATGAGGGAAATGAGGCTTTTTCCCACTGAGGTTAGGTGGGACTACAGCTAGAGGTCATTGGTTAAAGGTGAAAGGTGAAAAGTTTAAGGGGAACATGAGGGGAAATATGGGTCAAGCTGACAATGGAAGTGGTGCATGTAAGCTTGATCTCTAAGTTTAAGAGAAGTTTGGATAGGTACATGGACAGTAGGGGGACAGATGGCTATGTTCCTGGTGCAGGTTGATGGGACTAGGCAGTTTAAATGGTTTGGCTTGGACTAGATGGGCTGGAGGGTTAGTTTCCTTGCTGTACTTTTCTATGACTCTATGAATAGTTAGGGTCAGTGTGAACAACATTTTTCCCAGGGTCAAGGAAACAAGAATGAGAGGGCATAGGTTTAAGGTGAGAGGGGAGAGATTTAATAGGAACCTGACGGGCAATCTGTTCACCCAGATGGTAGTCAGGTAATACAATTGGCTGCCAGAGGAAGTAGTGGAGGCAGGTTTATGGATTGGAAATGGTTATGGGCTAAACATGGGAAATGTATTATGGTTCAATGGGAATCATGGTCTGGATGGGCCAAAGAGCCTGTTTCCATTATTGTATGACTCCATGACTCTTTGAGTTGATGACATGTAAGTTTTATATTCAACACCTATTGCTGGTCCAAGCTGCAATCTATGTTTTAATAACACAGTGGCTCCCTTTTCACCTATGACTGTGTTCCTGCACATGGTTCTAACTCCATTATCAAGTTTTCAGACGACACCATGGTGGTTGGACTGATCAGAGGGGATGACAAGACGGCCTACAGGGACGAGATCCAGCATCAGGCCGCGTGGTGTGCCGACAACAACCAGGCCCTTAACACCCAGAAGACCAAGGAGATCATTGTGGACTTCAGGCATGCTAGGAGCCACACTCACATCCCCATCTACATCAACGGAGCTGTAGTGGAGCATGTATCAAGCTTCAAATTCCTTGGTGTCCACATTTCCGAGGATCTCACCTGGTCCCTGAACTCCTCCATCCTGATCAAAAAGGCGCAACAGCGCCTTTATTCCCTGAGGAGCATCAAGAAAGCTCACCCCTGTCCCAAGATACTGACGGACTTTTACCGCTGTACCATTGAGAGCATACTCACCAACTGCATCTCAATGTGGTATGGCAATTGTCCCATATCGGACCGCAAAGCACTCCAGCGTGTGGTGAAAACTGCCCAGCGGATTATCGACACCCAATTGCCCACCATTGAGAACATCTACCATAAACGCTGCCTGGGCAGGATGAAAAGCATTATCAAGGATGCATCTCATCCTAATCATCATGGAATTTTTACTCTCCTCCCACCCGGTAGGCACTACAGGAGCCTCTGCTCCCACACCAGCAGGCACAGGAAGAGCTTCTTCCCTGAGGCTGTGACACTGCTGAACCTCACATCACGGCGCTAAGCAGTATTGCACCCATATTGTACTGTCTCAGTACTTTTATATTTGTGTGCTGTAGCACTTACTTTTTATTCTCAGTTATTTTGTAAATAACACAATTCTTTGTATTTCTGGTCAGATGCTAACTGCATCTCATTGGCTTTGTATCTGTACTTGGCACAATGACAATAAAGTTGAATCTAATCTATCTGATCTAAAACAGGTCTTTGGTTTCAAAAGGAAGGCAAGTGAAGGGACAAGTGTAAGATAATGATTGGGAGATCATCACAAAATCATATTATCAATATAACTTCACAAGGAGGAATCAGATAACCAAGACTTCAAAACACAGAAAAGCTTCTTTGGATTCCATTTTCCCAGCCTCTCCCTGCCTCATCCAGAAAATTATATGTCATTCTGTACGAGGTTGGAGAGTGCCCAGTCCATTAGTCTAAGCATTTCCTGCCTGACAAACACACCAAATCCCCAGGGTCTAAATAAACACTTATGCCTGCATTTTTAATAAGGATTGTATGACATGGAGTCACTTTCAGAATGAAAGCATTTAAGCTGTAAAGTGCATCCTTATTGCTTTGTCCATGTTTCAGGCTGCTAATATTGCTTTCTCTTGGCCCCATTCCCAAGTGTCTTCCTGCAATAAAACAAAACTTCTTACCCCAATTCTGCTTTGATTGTACCCTGCCCCTTTCTCTTTTCACTGCAGGTGGTTGGATCTTTGCAGCGGAGGCTCACCCTCCAGCCCACCTCATTTGAAAAGAAAGCTAATTTTCTTATAATCTTCCCCTCTCATCCACATATTGTGTGATGTGTCATGCAAACATTGTCATTAGGCTCCTGTAATAATAAAAAGCTCTTCAACTGCAATGTTTCTCCCAGAGACCGTGCCATTTCCTCAGCCATAAGGAACCAGTATTGCTTAAAGTGGACTTTGGCTCAATAAAAATTTATAGACTGTGTACTTTGTTATTTATTTAGGCAGCTTGAGATAGTAGTAAATTCAGATTGCTTTCTCTCTGTCCCCATTGTATTCAATCCTCCTAGTCTTATTACTTGCAGCAGTATATTCCTGTTGAAGTCTTTTTGTACAGATTGTACAATTAAGAAAATTGACAAGTAAAATTGCAATAGTGTGTCATTTAAGATTGTAGCAGGACTTGTTCATTTGTTTTAGTCTGTGAAGCTGGATACCAGTGAATTCTCTTATGAAGCAATAAACATTAAATTTTATTGGAAACACAAGAGATTCTGCAGATTCTGGAAATCCAGAGTAACACACACAAAATGCTGGAGGAACACAGCAGATCTGGCAACTTCTATGGAAAGGAAAAGAATAAAGTGTTGACGTTTCGAGCCGAGATCCTTCTTCAGGGTTTTGGTCTGAAATGTCCAGTCTTACATTTTATTGCGGAGTGTTCTTTCCTGATGATCCAGCTCAACAACAATTTGTAGTTCTTTGCCACAGACATCTGTGGAGGCCAAGTCTTTATATATATTTAAGGCAGAGGTTGATAATTTCTTGATTAGTCAGAGCATGAAGGGAAATGGGGAGAAGGCAGGAAATTGGGACTGAGAGGAAAACTGGATCAGCCACGATGAAATAGCAGAGCAGATTCAATGGGTCAAATGGCCTAATTCTGCTCCTATATCTTTTGGTAAGATGGCCTCATGGTTTTCTAACAACGTCAATGTAGAAAAAAGAACTTGAATGTCATTCATGAAAGCTTAATTTGGTCTGGACTGCAGAGTATGCTCGGTCTTCTCCCTCACAGTCTCTCCTTGTACCGTATAGCCTACATTATAATAAGAGATTACTTTATGTTTTAGTAGCACATCGTTGCATGTGCTATTATTGCACATATTGATCTGTATGTGTGTGTCAAATTCCGACTCTACCAGTAAAGAACCATGAAACTTAGTTCCCGTCTCCAGCACTTTTATTAATAACATAGTTGTGTAAACAGGCCACATACACAACAAATTGGCGACGAGAATTATCAACCTACATCTTATCAGAACGCCGTGTTTTAATTGATAATGACATTCAGAGGAATGTGATGCCTCATCCCATGGGATAGGAGCTATGTTATCACACATGCTTCCAGATGTCTCAGAAAGACCAATAGCCTTTGCCGCAAGAACGCTAACTTCAGCTGAACGCAACTACGCACAGATTGACAGAGAGGCCCTAAGCCTCGTGTGGGGAGTCAAGAAATTCAGTCACTACCTGCATGGTCAAAAGTTTACCCTGCTGACTGACCATCAGCCTCTCGTGTCAATCTTCAACCCAAGGAAAGGCGTTCCAGTGATGACAGCACAATGGCTGCAGCGATGGTCTCTTTTCTTAAGAGGTCACATGTTTGACATTGAACACAAGGGGACCAAGCAACATGGCAACACAGGTGACTTGTCACATTTACCACTGCCGACTTCAGACATAACTACACAAATGGATTCAGCAGAGGTCTTTCACACAACAATAGTCGAACAATTACCAGTGGCAAACAGCCTCATTGAAAGGGAAACACGCAATGACTGTATGTTGTCAAAAGTGTATGACATCACGGTAAAGGGATGACCAGCACGTGGTAACACTCTGTTTCCAGCCTTCTCAGCGAGGAAGGAACAATTGTCAGTGTGTCGGGGAACACTAATGCGTGGTTCACAGGTTGTGATTCCTCCCAAGCTACACACCAGAGTTTTGAAGGAACTGCATAAGGGGCACCTGGGTACCGGGAAAATGAAAAGTCTTGCCCATGCCTATGTGTGGTGGCCAGGAATCGATAAACAGATTGAGGACTTGATCAAGAACTGTTCTGGATGTCAAAAGATCTAGAACACACCACCACAAGCCCCTCTCCATTCATGAGAGTGGCCTTCATCACCATGGCAATGAGTGGACATCGACTTTGCTGGACCATTCATGGACTTTATCTTTTTAATCGCTGTCGATGCACATTCCAAATGGATAGAGGTCATCAAAATGAAGACAATCACATCGGAAAAGACCATTACAGTTCTGAGGACCATGTTCGCCGGGAATGGCATACTAGAACAAATCTGCACAGACAATGGATGACAATTTGTCTCTGAAGAATTCCAAAGTTTTGTGAAGAGCAATGGAATCAAGAACTTTACTTCTGCTCCTTACCATCCATCCACAAATGGCTTGGCAGAAAGATTTGTACAGACATTCAAGAAAGCCATCAAGGCAATGGACAGCGAAAATCGACCACTGCAACACAAGATAGACAACTTCCTCCTTGCCTATCATAATGCAGTACATGCAACCACGAATCTGACTCCAGCGATGATGTTTCTGAACAGGAACCTGAGGTCCCACATGGATTTTCTCAAACCAGATGTACGGCATGATGTGGAGAAAAAACAGTTCAAACACTTGAATGCTAAGTCAACACGGAGCTTCAGTGTGGGACAGTCAGTTCTTGCACGTGATTATTGGAATGAAAAGTGGCAGCCGGGTACAATTTCTGCCTTAAACGTGCCACTGATGTATAGAGTGGAGATGGGAGAAAACGTATGGAGACATCATGTGGACCAAATCCTGGATGCTCAGGTAAAAAACACAACAACACGTTACCTGGAATCCCCTGACATAGAAGCAAACACTCCTGATGTGACCACGTCAGCCTCAACTACAGATAAGCCTGTCATCAGTGCTGAGGACTCACCAGATGTACCTGTGGAGACTCATTCCCCAAAGCAAATGTTTCAGGACAGATGTTACCCAGAGAGGCAGAGAAGAACCCCCCCCCAGAGACTTGAGTTCTAAATGGGTCTTAGACCAAAAGTAAAAAAAAAAGGAGGCTTGTTATAATTTGATATTATTAAGTTACTTTGTTATAATTTGTAAACAAATGGTAGGCATTTGTATGTTAAGGGTAAACATATTTGTTTAGCATAGTGCTCCAGTAAAAAAGCAATTGATACACTATTAAAATAAAAGGGGAGGAGCGTACCATATAGCCTACATTATAATAAGGGACTACTTTATGTTTTAGTAACACGACGTTGCATGTGCTATTAAGCGCGTATTGGTCTGTATGCGTGTGTCAAATTCAGACTCTACCAGTAGAGAACCATTAAACTTAGTTCCAGTCTCCAGCATTTTTATTAATAACACAGTTGTGTAAAAAGGCCACATACACAACACTCCTCTTCACGACAACGTCTAGTCACATGAACCTTTTGCTTCCGTACAGCTCCTGGCCTTCTGCTGGCTCCAACCCTCTGGTCCTCTGGTCCTCCGGTCCTCCATTGAGTTGCAGTGAATCATGGGTTGTAACTATGCAACAGGAGAGAGATATAAATCGATCCCCCCCCCCCGCACTGTGTAGGTGAGTAATTGAATCCATGGTGGTGGCAGTTGGTAAGAAAGTATTGAAAATAAAATGTGATTAGCGTAAGTGGTCGGTGTGGTCTTGATGGTCAAAAGCCCTGTTTCCTTGTTGTATGAGTCCCTGACTAAGCTCATGCTAAATTCGCTAACGAAGGTTGGTGAAGGGCAGATGAACTGCAGATAAATGGAAACCGGTCCCTTAGCTTAATTAGTTATGGGATGTGTCATTAACAGAGCAAGAAGTCAAAAAGACCAGGATTACAGCTTGATACCATGAATATCAATTTCTCTAACCTCCTGTGACACTCCCATCTATTCCAATCTCCACTCTCTTTCTTTCCAGTTTTTCCATTCACCATTCTAGTTATCCTTGCACCCTTTCTCTTCTCTCCTCCTGCCTTCATGACCTGCCCAGTGTCTCCCACTGATGCCCTTTCCTCATCCGTTTCTTCCATGGTCCACTGTTCTCTTCTATCAGATTATTTCTTCTTCGGCCCTTTACCTCTTCCACCTATTACCTCTCAGCTTCTATATCATCCACCCTCCCCCAATCACTCACCTTCCTTTTCATTTATCTATCATTTCTCAGCTTCTCCCGCCACATTCTTATCCTGCCTTTGGAGAACTTTTAATACCTTGAGGATTTTATATGGCCACCTGGCTTTACCCTCTAAGATTGTGTTTTTGTATTTGTGATAATGTGTCAACAACTAACCCTCAATGGTCTGATACTTTTACCTTTTCCCAACCTGAGGTCCATGGACCCCTTGGTTAATGGTAGGAGCCCATAGTATAAAAAAAGTTGAGAGGTCTTATATTTAGCTCAATATATTGTGTATTGATTTGATCTGTACATATTGATTGATGCAGGCAGCTATAAAGGTGATGTTCTTTTCTCCAACATATCGATGCAGTTACAAAGAAGGCACAACAACAGCCATTAGAGTTTGAGGAGATGTTGAATGTCTCCAAAGACTCCAGCAAATTTCAACAGGTGTATCAGTGAGAGCATCCTAACAGATTGCCTCACTGTCTGGTATGGGGGGGCCACTGAGCAGGATCAGAGAAAGCTGCAGAGGGTTGTAGTGTCAGCCAGTTCTACCACAGGCACCAGCCTTTCCACCATTGAGGACATCTTCAAAAGGTGATGCCTCAAAAAGGCAGTATCTAGCATTAAGTACCCCTGCTACCCAGAGCATGCCCTGTTCTCAATGCTACCATCAGAAAGGAGGTACAGGATTCTGAAGACACACATTCAACATTTTAGGACAGCTTTTTCCCTTCCGCCATCAGATTTCCCAAAGTACAATGAACACATGAACGTTACATCAAGAATTTCTGCTCTATTTTTGCACTATTTATTTAATTTTTATGCATAAATTTCTGTATGTTATATTTAATTTATATACTTATTTTATATTTTATATGTATATATACTGTAATGTGTGGAGGGGTGGAAATATGTCTTTACCAAAGGAGGTGTGAGGCACTCCTTCCCTCCACTATCCTGAAAGTCACCCTCGGGCAGGAGGTAGCAGCTGCTTAGTCCCTCGATCAGGGTCATGTGAAGCCAGGGGAGCAGCTGGTGGATGGTCATATGAATATCACAAGTTCTGGTTATGTGACCACTGACATTAGGCAACCTCTGATGAGTATTGATAATGGTTGGGGTTATTCATCTTGTAAAGACACTGCCCAGAAGAAGGCAATAGCTGACCACTTCTGAAGAAAAGTTTGCCAAGAACATTCATGGTCATGGAAAGACCATGACTGCTCATGTCTTATGACACATAGATACGCAGTGTATATTGTATATATGTGCTATATATATGTTTATTATATACTTATATACTGTATATATATTTCCAGTTACAATTATAATTATATAGTATATTTATGTATTGCAAAGTTCTGCTGCCATCAAACAACAAATTTCTCAACATACTGTATGTCAGTAATAATAAAACTGATTCTGATTCTGTACACACAGTGTACAAGACAAGCTTTTCACGGTATCTTGGTACATGTAACAATAAGTCACCAATGCCCTGTAGTGGTGTTCCATAATAAGAGAATGAACTCAAATACAATTAATTCATGGTGGTGATGGTGATGGGCATCGCTGATGCCATGGTCTGAGAGAGAGTGTCTCATTGCACTTCTTTATGGATAAACTTGGGTAAACACCATAGGATCATCCGAAAAGGAGAAGTAGGCAAAGAACGTAGATTAGCACAGCAGACTCACAGACCCTAAACCTATGATGTCTGTACCAAACTCAAAGCCAAATTAAACTGCATTGCTTCTGCTTGTAAATGATCCATATCTCTCTAGCTCCTGTATATTTATGTGCTTATCTAAAATCTTCTTAAATCTAACATTCATAGCCCCTTCCACCCATATTCTTGGCATCCTATTCGATCTACCTACCACTTTCTGTGTAATAAAACATACCCCGGCTTCTCCCTTAATCTTTCCTTCCCTCACCTTGGAAGCATGTACAAAACATTTTGATAGTTCTACCTGGGAACTATCTGTCGATAAGAACATGCCAAACAGAAATAATCCTCAGATTAGCAAGTATAAAGATCCAGAGATAAAGGTATAAGGAATGAATAATTCTCCTCGTTCTCTTCTTATGAGAGTACCAAAGGATAAGAAAAAAAAATAGAAATGCATATAACCCTGGAGGCTTTATATAAAATAATTTTTTAAAAAATGTTCCCAGTGGCTAAAGCTTCATTTACTCGAGGACCAGGTTTAAGATGATTGACAGTGCAGCCAGAAGGAGGATGAGGGCAAACTTGCTGATACTTTGAGTAGCAAGAATTGATAGTGAGTCATTGTCTGACAATGGTGGAAACAAATTCAAAACTGAATTACACAGAAATCTGTAACAGAAAACAATGAATGGATAGAGAAAAAATAGATGCAAATGGGTGCATGCCAAACAAGTAGGTTCAAACTAGAAGTGCAGATGATGGAGTATTGTGTTCAGTTCTGGTCGCCCCCATTATAGGAAGAATGTGAAAGATTTAGAGAGAGTGCAGAGGACATTTACCTGAATGATGTCTGGATTAAAGAGCATATTTAATGAATGGAAATTGAGTAAACTTGGACTTTTGTTTTTGGAGCGAGAGCGGACTTGATAGAGGTGTACAAGATGATAAGAGGGAAAGATTGAGTGGGTAACCAGAGATTTTTTTCCTAGAGTGCAAATGGCAAATATGAGGGAGCATAATGTTAAGGTGTTTGGAGGATGTCAGAGGTAGGTTCTTTACACAGAGTAGTGGCTACCTGGAACGCTGTGCCAGGGGTGGTCGTAGAGGCAGAAACATTACGGCGGGCATTCCCGACCTTTTTTATGCCATGGATCCCAGGCTGGGAAACCCTGCATTAGGGGCATTTATGACACTTTTAGATAGACACTTAGATAAGTTCTTTGAAGATAGAAAAATGTAAGGTTATGTCAGGGCGAAGAGTTAGCTTGATCTTAGAGTAGGTTAAAGGCCAAAAGGTCTGTCCAAAGCTATAGTGTTCTATGGTCAAAGTAAACTCCTTTTACGCTTTAACAACAAGCAGAAAACAAAGAATGTCAACTATAAAATTAATTAATGCTACCTTGCTGTGTTCTGCTGTTGGTATTAAGCTATTTCTCTCAGTCCATCCACTTATCAATTTATGGATTAAAAACCTTGCATGAGTGTCATATTCAATTCCTGTCACATGACAAATGTCACACTTCAAGGTGCAACCTCCAAAACCACAGACATTGTCATGTAGAAATCTGCTACAGTTTATCTATTTCAGCTCTGTTATTCTTTTCACAAGATCCATTGCAATAAACTCTTCCACACGGTATCACGGCAGAATGAAAATCTATTGCTCGTGCTCGAAAATATTATTACAAATTGAACTACAGGTATTTGCCATCTATTTGAATTGCTGCTACATTGAGATTGAATTTCAATTGTGAATGCAAACATCTGTCATACCATTTTGTCAGAGATGTAAGAGATTTTATTTAAGCTGTTTCTCCTACCAGTAGATTATCTGGTTATCTGAACAAATGAACAATTGCAGATTATTTTTCTGTTCAAGATTTACATGCCTTCTCAGACTCCTTTTCCCCCCCCCCTCCCCTTCTGCTCCTCATACTGGTCATGGTGCCTCTCCAGTCTCAGGTCGGATGCAGGGTTTCGAACTCAAAATGCCTACAAATCCTTTCCTCACATAGATGCTGCTCGACCCACTGGGTTCCTCCAGCACACATGAGAAGGAATTTCTTGAGCCAGATGGTGGAGAATCAGCTGATGTTTCAGGCTAAGACCCTTCATTAGGACTGGAAAGGAAGGGGGAAGAGTAAAATAAATTATGTGTTTGTGGGATTTTCTATTGAAATTGGGGAATGTTGGTCAATGCTTGAAGTAGTGGCAGGGGCTTGAATGCAAAGTGAAATCAAGTGACATAAGTGACAAAAAAACTTCACTCCCAGTTGAGCTCAATGCCTTCTATGCTTCCTTTGACCATCAAAACATGGAGGACATTCCATAAACTCCCACAGCCCCCAATGACCCTATGATTTCAGTCTCTAAGGCTGATATGAGAACATCCTTCAGGAGGGTGAACCCGTGGAAAACATCTAACCCAAATGGGGCACTGGCCGAGTACTAAGGACCTGTGATAATCAACCGGATGGAATGATCATTAATTCCTTTAACCATTTGCTTTGGCAGCCTGTGGTATCCACTTGCTTCAAGTAGACTTTAGTGATACCAGTGCCCAAGAAGAATGTGGTAAACTACTTCAATGACTATCATTCAGTAGCACTTAAATCCACTGTGATGAAGTGTTTTGAGACTTTGGTGATGAAACATATCAATCACTGCCTGGCAAGTGAAATGGATCCACTCCAATTTGCCTAGCAGCACAACAGGTCCACAGCAGATGCCATTTCATTGATTCTTCACTCAACCCTGGAGCATCTGGAGAGCAAAGGTACATACATCAGGAAGCTCTTTTTTAACTATAGCTCAGCATTCAATACTATCCTCAGAATTTATCAATAAGCTTCAAGATCTTGGCCTCAATACCTCCTTGTGCAATTGGATTCTTAACTTCCTCCCTTGCAGAACCCAATCAGTTTGAAATGGCAATAACATGGAGATTGGTGACCAGTGGTGTTCCACAGGGATCTGTTCTTGGACCTGTCCTCTTTGTGATATTTAGGAATGACCCGGATGAAGAAGTTGAAGGGTGAATTAGTAAGTTTGCTGATGATGCAAAGGCTGGGTGTGTTGTGGATAGTCCGAAGGTTTGTCAGTGGTTACAGCGGGACATTGATTAGACTCAGAATTGGGTGGAGAAACGGCAGATGGAGTTCAACACAAGCAAGTGTGAAGTGGTTCATTTTGGTAGGTCAAATTTGACGACAGAAAGTAACAATGGTAAGACCTCTGGCAGTGTGGAGGATGAGAAAGGTATTGGAGTCAGTGTCCATTGGACACACAAAGCTACTGCACAGGTTGACATTGTTGCAAAGAAGGCGTACGGCGTGTTGGCATTCATCAATCATGGGACTGAATTCAAGAGGATGTGGATACGATAGAGAGAGTGCAAAGGAGAGTTACAAGGATGTTGCCTGGATTGGAGAATGTACCTTAAGAGAACAGTTTAGGTGAACTTGGCCTTTCTTCTTGGAGTGACAGAGGATGAGAGGTGACGTAATAGAGGTGTATAAGTTGATGAGAGGCGTTGATCGTGTGGATAGCCAGAGGATTTTTCCCAGGGCTGAAATGGCTAACACAAGAGCGCATAGTTTTAAAGTGCTTGGAGGAAGGTAGAGAGAGGAGGTCAGGGATAAGTTTTTCACACAGAGAATGGTGGGTGTATGGAATGCACTGCCAGTGATGGTGGTGGAGGTGGACACAATAGGGTCTTTTAAGAGACTCTTAGATAGATACATGGAGCTTAGAAAATTAGAGGGCTATGTGGTAGGGTAATTCTAGGCAGTTTCTAGAGTAGGTTACATGGTCAGAACAACTTTGTGGGCCGAAGGGCCTGTAATATGCTGTACCATGGAAACTTAAGATCTGTCAATCTACCCTCCGCATAAAAGTGTAATCTTTTATTGCACATTAGTGCTACGTTCAGCAAAATGGTTGTTTGCTTCTGTCAGTCTGTTTCCTATATTTTGTTGTTTATCAATAAATGGGAGTCATGTTTCAAAGTCAACTCTACTCTCACCTTGTCTTGCTCTTCGAGAAGATGAAGATTGATGCCAACATGTTCAATGACACAACCCCAGACATTCCCTCTTCTCTCTACTCACTTTGGGCAGAAGATACAAAAGTCTTAAACCACATACCATCAGGCTCAAAGAGACCAGTCGGGCTGTTACAGAACTATTGAACGGTGCTCTAGTACCATGAGAAGGACTCTTGACTTCTCAATCTACCTCAACATGGCCTTGCACTTCATCGTCAGTATGTGTGAGTTACCTGAAATTGTAAATTCAATGTACTCATTGACAACAGTGCTTCAAAGGCAGTTGGATAGGTGCTTGGGAGCAGAGGTTAAAGGAAATCAGGGCTGTCAACTATAACATGAAGGTATGAAAATAGCTGACACAATCAGTACAAAAGAGTCAAATCAGGGGTGCTAGCAAAAAAGAGCAACACATACAAGATGCTGGAGGAGCTTAGCACGTCAGGCAGCATCTACGGAGAGGAGTCAACAGTCGATATTTTGGACCAAGACCCTTCATCAGGACCTGGGTGCTAATTTGGCACTATTATCTGAATTTGGGTGGCAGGGTGGAGATATGTCTCGTCCAAAGAGGTGTAAGGCATACCTTCTCTCCTCTATCCTGCAGGTCACCCTTGGACAAGGTTCAGCACCTGCTTAATCTCTAGTCAGAATCATGTGAAGCCATTGGAACAGGTGGTGGATGGTCATATGAGCACCTGGTGCATATCACAAGTCCTGGTTATGTGACCACTGATGCCAGGCAGATAACCTCTGAAGAGTATTGATAATGGCTGGGGTCAGTCATCTTGTAAAGACACTGAAAAAGGTAATGGCAAAACACTTCTGTAGAAAAATTCATCAGAAACAACCATGGTCATGGACAGACCATGATCACCTATGTCATAGTACATAATGATGATGAGCTTAATCGGTTCTGCAAGACGTTGTGGGCAGGATGGCCTATCCAAGGGGCTTTACTGCTCTATGTTCTAAAAAGGTTCAACAAATCTAATGCACAGTCAAATCATATTCCACTTTTATGAATCACAGTTGAGTCCTGATAAAGGGTCTTGGCCTGAAACATCAGCTCTTTATTCCTTTCCGTAGACGCTAGATGGTGCCTGACATGCTGAGTTCCTCCAGCCATCTGTTTGTGTTGCTCTGGATTTCTAGCATCTGCTGAATCTCTTTATTTTTAGCTCATATCTGAATCAGGACTTCAGTCTGAGGCAAGAGATCCAGTACTCTGCCATGGCTACCCCTAAAAGAGACAGAGTTATCAACAATCATTGAATCAGACCTCCACAAACAAAAGGACCACACATTCCAAGTGCACCCCCAGCTGAAATTTGTACCAGAGTTAAAAACACAGAAGCAATTCAGAACAAAATGTAAAACAATGAAGTATCTCTGATATTCAAAATGAAAGCTGCTTCAATTTCCAGTTGTTTTCATTTGCAAGCGTATTGGCTATGGGTCTCTGGTGCAAAACAAAATGAATTCTTTTGGTTGAATGGATATTCAATATTAAATAAGTGACTCACAGGCCTAAGTTAGCACTGTGCTGTAAACACTGCAAAAGGTTGTTGAGCAGAGTGAACATTAGACAAAGTCAAAGCAACACAGTACAGCAGAACACCAAGGCATGAAGGGATCAATGAATTTGGCAGGGTGAATGAGGCACAGAAAGGAGCTGAAATGGTTATTGCATTCATGGTAGATATATTTTCCTCTGGTCAGTCATCCAAAGGGTTTGCTCAGTCTGTGTTACATTTCAATGGTCACCAGAAATTCTTTGGCATTTGGCACACATACACTCAGTGGCCACTTTATTAGGAATGCATGTACACCTGCTCATCTAAGCAAATATCACATCAGCTAATCATATGGCAGCAACTCAATGCTTTAAAGCATGCAGGCGTGGTTAAGAGGTTCAGTTATTCAGACCAAACATCAGAATGGGGAGAAAATGTGATCTAAGTGACTTTGACCATGAAGTGATTGTTGATGCCAGGCGGAATAGTTTGAGGATCTCAGAAGCTGCTGATCTCCAAGATTGTCATGAGTAACAGCCTCTGCAGTTTACAGAGAATGGTGTCAAAAACAAAAATAACATCCTTTGAGCAACTGTTCTGTGGGTAAAAACATCTTGTTATTGAGAGAAGTCAGAGGAGAATGGCCAGACTGGTTCAAACTGACAGGAGGGCAACAGCAACTCAAATAATAACACTTTATAACAGTGGAGTGCAGAAGAGCATCTCTGAATGCACAACACAGCAAACCTTGAAGTGAGTGAGCTTCAGCAGCAGAAGACCATGGACATGCATGCAGTGGAACTTCATTTGGTACAGGAGGCATCAATAACGTGGCCATTGAGTGTATCTTCCTTCTGTCTGTAGTAATTCATTGCATGGATTTTTACATCTACATGACTCAAAACTTCCAGAGTGTATTTAGACTTCTGAATTCAACCAGGACAGAAGGTGGAATGGAGTTCAGGCAACACCTGCAGAGAGAGAGTTCAGTTTGGACCTTACAGCAGAATTAAGAAGAATTACATAGAGAAAAGCCAGAGAGCTTAAAAGAACAAAGGAATGATCTCTTATAAGATGGAGATGATGAGACTTAATGCTACTGAGCAATTAACATGTCTTCAACTCTCTCAGCTAACACCAACTCCTTCTGTGTCACACACAGATTGCCATGTTTGCTTTTCAACCAACCTGGATAGAGAAAGTAACCTATGGATTACAATATAATATACACAATATGCTCTGAAGGTGAGGCAATATCCACTGAAGAGAAAGAGCTAACATTTCAACCAATAGCTTTGCTTTTTGGCCAATGATAGTTATATGATTAAGGTTCAAGGAGCAACACCTCATATTCCATCTCGGTAGTCTCCAATCTAAATATCAATTTACCTAACTTCTGATGACCATTCCCCTCCATATTCCTCCTCACCCATTACCTGCTTTTGACTTTCCCCCACTCTCAGCCCTTCTCTTCTCTGCCCCTCCCCTCATAACCCAACTCCTTCCCTTTATTCCACTGTCCTCTCCAATCAGCATCCTTCTCCTTCAGCCATTTACCTCTTCCACCAATCACTACGCAGCTTCTCACATCATAACACATAAGACAATAGGACATATTGTAGGAGCAGACTTAGGCCAGTTGGCCCATCGTGTCTGCCCTGCCATCTGATAATCCCCCTTTGCACTCAGAGGAAACCCATGCTCTCTTGGAGAGAACATTTAAACTCTGGTTTCATCCCAAATTCCAAAGAAGTACAGGTTAGACGGGTAATTAGTCATGTGAGTATAATTGTGTGGCACAGGCTTATTGGGCCGGAAGGACCTGTTATCATGCTCTGCCTCAAAATAAAAATAAATTAAAGGTTTACAGGAACCCAGTAGGAGGGAAATGAAGGGAAATAAACTGTTGATGTTTTGGGCAAACTTCCTTCATTCGGACTGGAAAGGAAGGGAGTAGAAGCCAGAATAAGTTTTCTTTTTATTTAGAGATACCATGTGGAACTGGCTGGCTCAAAAAGCTGCACTGCCGGGCAACTTGCTTAATTAAACCTAGCCTAACAAACAATGGCTGAACAATACCCTGGTGTCTGACACTGGAGAAGCATTACGGTAAGTGCTACACTACAGTGCCACCACATACAACACTGTGCAAAAGTCTTAGGAACTTATGCAGTATATATTTAGGGTGCCTAAGACTTTTGCACAACGCTATCCTAATTTTATGTATTGTATTGTACTGCGGCAGCAAGAGAAATGAATGTCATCTGTGAATGATGATAAACTGCTTCTGATATGGGTCTCTTTGTGGACTGAGAGTGGGAAGTGAGCAGGGTGTGGGGGGAGGTCATGGTTGGGAAATGGGGAAGGGAGAGGAAAGGGAGCGGGAAGCACCACAGAGACATTTTGTGATGATCAATAAACCAATTGTTTGGAATCATATGACTTTGCCTGATATGTCAGGGCTGGGTGTGCCAACCCCACACCTGGCAATCCTTCTCTTCCACCTGTTTCACCACCTCTCGGGTGGCATTCCACCCTCTCCATTCCCAGTGTCCTTTGCTCCTGACAGATTTACCATCTCACTCTCTGCTCCATGTTGACAATTAAAGTACTGTGCATAAGATATGCCTAAGACTTTTGCATATTACCATATTCCACCTCAAAATGTAGTGTGTCACACATTTTGTTTGTGCTACCCTCAAACATTAACACTGTTCCTCCATCCATGAACATATTTGGCTCAGTAATTAAGTTCAGCAGTTTATATTTAGTTTTGCATTTCTAGCATCTGCAATTCAGTAGATTCTAGCATCAGTTGTGTATGTTTGTGTGGCCATTAGACTCTAAATTCTGCTTAGAGCAAGCAGTTTTTTAAATAGCATCAGGTATGTGTGTTTGTGTTCAAAAAGCAGAAATTTTTGTCACTGATAGTTGGTGAGAAATAATCAGCAAGTCAATTCAGAACCATTTCTGGGAGTGAAATGAAACAATTTCACAACTTCAACAAGTTAGGTACTGCAAAGAATTTGAAGGTATTGAAAATCATCAGAATCAGAATCAGGTTTATTATCACCGGCATGTGACATGCAATTTGTTAACTTAGCAGCAGCAGTTCAATGCAATACATGATATAGAAAAGAAAAAAAAATAAAAATAATAATAAATAAATATGTAAATCAATTACAGTATGCGTATATTGCAAGATTAAAAACATGCAAAAACCGAAATACTGTATATTTTAAAAAGTGAGACAGTGTCTTGAATGTTACAATGAAAATAAAGATTTGAAGGATGCGGTCGTCGAAGGTATTGTATAAAGGCAGTGTATTATCTGCACTAGGGTTCGGTGCTAATTTTGTTTATTTTCTCAATCAGTTAAATACAGAACTTGTTACCTGATTAAACTGTAGCTTGTCTTTTTTCTACCTTTCTAACTATTTCCAAGAACCTTTGGCTAATTGGGGCAGCCATTTAACTGGACCAAAATTTACTGCACCTGTTGCGTCCCAATCAACTGGAATCCACTGTATTTTGCTTTTGAAGCCGGACGTTGAGATTCAATCCTACTGAGCAATTACCACATCTTCACTAAACTCTCTCAGCCAGCACCAACTCCTTCTGCATCACACAGATTACCAGTGTTTGCTTTTCAACCAGCCCGGCAGGAGTGTAACCAATGGATTATGATATAACATACTCGATATGACCAGAAGGTGGGGCAATATCTGTTGAAGTGAAAGAGTTAACGTTTCAAATCAATGGATTTGTATCATGCATTGTACAATAATAGTTCAACCATGGAATGATTTGCAAACAACCTTCATCTCACTTTACCTTCACCTGCTATCAAGGACTAAATATTAGCCGAGGTGAGAATACTGTAGAATCTTCTTCCACTCATTTACATTATGTTAAATTGTTTTCCATTAAGTTATTGGGAGAACTAAAGGATATGAATATCAGGTGAGATTGTGCTTTGAGAGAAAGAATGAGTCATGAATTGGGTGATGGGGAATGTACAAAAAATTCCCATGGTCTAATTGTTCCGTACTCTAGTGTTGGATCCTGATGCTTTTGTGATCCAAAAGATTCTTCAGAAGTCAAAAATGAGGCATAAAATGGATTGCTCATGATTATTTTAATAAATGTAGCAAGATCAGAAAGCTAACAAGAAAGAGGAGCTGAGAGAACAAACAAAAAGCAAAAGAAAAAGTAGTCATTGTTGTCTCATAATCAGACTAGAATGAACAGAACTCCAGTGATAACAATTAACCTATAGAATAACCAGACTCAAGTGGCATGACTCCAGCTACAGAAAACTAAGAAACTTCTAGAAAAAAAATCACTGAACATTTATATGTTTATAGATGATAATACAAAATGCAAGCAGGCGTAGGAAACAAACAAAAACAAAACAATCTGCGCCCCAGTTTAACACTAAGTACCATAGTCCATCTGTGACCCTGTAGAGCTCCAGATTAATATATAGACTGCATATTATAGACAAGAAAAACATTCACCAGTACAAGCACTGGATCATAAATCAATTTCTTCCAGCATTCATCTTTCTTTGCTACACTCTGCAAAGTATAAGTTATTCATTGTCACTATAATGACTGCTAAGTTATATTTTCTCTTCATTCTCACTCAGCCAAGTCTGGAGGACACCTGTTGCACTATTTTGTATCAAGGTCTGTGACCCAGTCCAAACAAAATCCACCTAGTGCCAGGCACGAGCAATTTTAAAAACATGACCCAGATTGTTTCCAACATAAAACATTCCAGGGATATGATCAGCATCAAATCTATCAGGTCCCAGGCTCTTTGTTTGGTTTCTGCTTGTTTCTGAGGTCTGCCAACTTGTTTACAAGTTACAGCTTACAGTCTTACAGTCAGTACTGCCTTACAGTCACAACTGTGCACAGTTTTCTGCTTCCAAAATTCTCTCCCGTTGTCCTGTTCATGTGTGGCTTCTTCTACATCAGTGAGGTCAGGCACAAACTGGGTGACCACTCTGTGAGCACCTACACCTTGTCCACCATGGCCTTGTTGCAAACCATTTCAACTCTCTTCTCCATTCTCACTCTGACCTCAAACCTCTTTTGCTTCCAATGTGAGGTGAACTGTAAACTACTGAGGAACAATGCCTCATGTTCCACTTGGGTAGTCTACAACCTTCTGGAATGAACACTGAATTCACCATTTTCAGGTGAACTGTTCACACTCTGTCTCTTTTCTATCTCTTTTCTTGATCTACCCATGTCTTCCTCCATTCGCCCTTCCCCCGTTACTCTGCTTCTTTTCCCTCCTCCACCTACTCCATCTCAAAGATTCAAAGTACTTTTATTATTAACCTTTGTATGCAGTATACAACCCTGACATTCATCTTCCAGCATACAGCCGTGAAAGAAAGAAACACCCTGGAACTCCTTCAAACCCCTTGATGGAGAGGGACGTGAAAGGGCAGAGGAACATCTGGATAAATTTCTGAAACGCTCGTTCACTGCTGTCATTACTGCGCGGTCGGGAATCTTTCGGAGGGAAGGCCTCAAAATCCCCGGCTTTGCCTGCTGTTGGTGACCGAGAAGGAGGTCGAATTGTTCGGATAGAGATGGCACTCAGTACTCCGTGTCGGAGAGCTGATCAGAGCTCAAAGTTTTCGGATGACACAGAGTCGGACCGTGGTCGGGAATGGCAGGGAGAGTTTTTCTTCCTTCTCCCGTCTGTGTGAGATGTGGGACATTTGAGAGACTTTGAACTTTTACTGTGCTCATGAACTTCTTCATCAAGTTATGGTATTGTTGCAATGTTGTAACTATATGTTATAATTATGTGGTTTTGTTAGTTTTTTTTAGTCTTGGTCTGTCCTGTGTTTTGTGATATCACACCGGAGGAAATATTGTATCATTTCTTAATGCATGCATTACTAAATGACAATAAAAGAGGACTGCGTGTCTTCATAATCTAAAGATCCAACACACAACACGCAAAAAAAGAACAAAGTACACAAACAGTAAAAGAAGAGGAAAAACACGGAATATAAAACATTGAAACAGTCTAGGAATGTCCATAAGGTTTAGTTCAGTTCTGTTCAAATTGGCGCTCTTTGTTCATTGACTGCAGGCCGGACATCAGTCCACCGCAATCAAAATTGCACAAAATCGCAATAAAAAAGGGAGTACCCAGAAAAGAGAAACACATCTTAACATGAGCTACAGAGTCCAATTCATAAATCTGGATCCCTCCCCACCCCACTGTTCCCATCTGCTCTTCCATGATTGCACCCTCCACCTTTGCCTCCTATCATCTTCAGCACTTTTTCCCTTATCAGCTCACACCTTCTATTTCACGGCGACCTCCATCTGCCGATCACCTTCTCAACTGGATTCAGTCATTGCTAGGCAGCTCTTTTCCGCTCCTTCCATCATGTCTGCTTACTGTTTGCCATCTTTCTGTCTTTCAATCTTGATGAAGAGTCCTGACACAAACTACCAGTTCTCCACCTCTCTCCACAGAAGATGCTTGACCTGCAGAGTGCCTCCTGTACCTTCTTTCTTGCTTCCGTCTCACCAAGTTTGATATTTCTCTGAGGAAATAAGGAGGATACTCAAACTAAATTAACGAAGGAGATGTGTGGGGCAGGTTTTACACAGGGGTTGGGGTGGGCCTGGAATGTGCTACCAGGGGTGGTTGTGGTGACAGACGTTATAGAGATGTTTCAGAGGTTCTTAGATAGGTATATGAATGTACAAAAAGTGGAACATTGGGAAGATATTCTTTTAGCTAAGTATTTAAATACTAAATTAATTTGGCACAACATTGTTGCGTCATGCAGGTGCTACAGTGGCATAATGACACCATACTGCTTGGGGCATCAGAGTTCAGAGTTCAGAGTTCAGTTCTGACACTGTCTGCAAGGAATCTTTGTACGTCCTTCCCATGGAATCAATGGGTTTTCCCCGAGTTCTCCGATTTTCCCCCACAGTCCAAAGATGTGCCAGGTAGGTTAATTGGTCATTGTAGAGTGTGTTTTGCTTAGGTTAGGGTTAAATCAAGGTTCCTGGGGGTTGCTGGGTGGTGTGGCTTAAAGGGCTGGAAGGGCCTTTTCCGAGATGTGTCTGGAAAAAATATCGTTATGGGCTGATGGGTCTGTTCTAGAGCTGTATGTTCTAAATGTGTACTATCATGAGCTGACTGGGCCCAATGTTCATTCCCTATGCTATACTTTCATTAGTATCAATGTACATAAGGTAAACTTAGCCTTAGGTCCCTCTGTATTTAAACTGCTGAAGAGTTGCTTAATCTATAGTTTTTGTAATGAAAACCTGAGGTGTTATTGAGTATGATAACAGAAAGCAATGTACAAAATGAAATACTATGTGATAAGGTTGTGAGGGGAAAAACATACTAAGTTGTCTACATTAATCAATCTGCAAAAGTAAATGCTCTTACAAACCAGCCAAGCCAAGACAGAAACAATGTTCCTATGAGGAGGAATTGCTTAGTCCAGAGGGTAGTGACTCTGTGGAAATTGTCGCCACGGACAACTGAGGAGGCCAAGTCATTGGGTATGTTTACAGCAGTGGTTGACAGGTTCTTGACTACCAAAGGTGTCAGAAGTCATGGGAAAAGGCACGAGACTGGAGTTAAGAAAGATAATAAATCAGCCATGCTGGAATGGCAAAGCATATTCAATAGGACAAATCCTTACGATCTTATGGCCATACAATGTTAAATTCATCAGCGACTATTTTTAACTTTCTTTCCTCATAAATCTTAAAAACAAAACTTAACTGGAGAAGCTTTTTGTTTAATTCTTATTGATTCCATGATACGCATCCACTTTGTTTTTGATCGGCCCACCTCCATGGTTTAGAAAGGCAACTGCATGAAAAAAGAAAGGGAAGATTCCATTGATGTAGCTTTTTTAACACTGTTGGAATTCTGAAACAAACTGCAATTTATGAAGGCAGCTAAAATGCACAGAACAAACTCCATCGAGACAGAAATGTGGTGGAGATGAGATAGAAGAAATTTATTAATTGAATCTGGGTTATTCGTATTGATAATTATTAATAATACTACAAACGTTTGTAGTTAATCATATTACTTTATTTATTAGTATTGTTTTATTTATCATCCATCCCTCAATGCCCCTGAAATGTAAAAGCACCATGTTCATGATTTGGTAATGACTTTCAAGGACTCTACAATTTGTGTTCTCAGTATTATTTATTTATTTATTTATTTATTTCAATTTTTTTGCATTTGCAATTCTTCTTCTTTTACACATTGATTTCTTGTCTGTCTGTGTGTGTAGTTTTTCATTAATTCCATTGTATTTCTTTGTTCTACCTCAAATGCTTGCAAAAAAATGTATCTCAGGGTGGTATATAGTGACATAAATACTTTGAACTTTGAACTATCCCTCATACAACATCATAGAAGGAGACTATCAAGAAGCAATCCTATGCATTTGCCCCATCCCCTTAATGACTTGTGATCCAATAACTTACAATGTACTTAAGGTAAACTCCGTCATAGGTTCCTCTGAACTTTCAATGTCAGTGAGTTGTTTAACTTCCAGCTTGTGTAATAGAAACAATAGACAATAGACAATAGGTGCAGGAGTAGGCCATTTGGCCCATCGAGCCAGCACCACCATTCACTGTGATCATGGCTGATCATCCCCAATCAGTATCCAGTTCCTGCCTTATCCCCATAACCTTTGATTCGGCTATCTTTAAGAGCTCTATCCATCTCTTTCTTGAAAACATCCAGAGACTTGGCCTCCACTGCCTCCTGGGGCAGAGCATTCCATATATCCATCACTGTCTGGGTGAAAAAGTTTTTCCTCAACTCCATTCTAAATGGCCTACCTCTAATTCTTAAACTGTGGCCTCTGGTTCTGGACTCACCCATCAGCGGGAACATTCCTTCTTCCTCCAGCGTGTCCAATCCCCTAATAATCTTATATGTTTCAATCAGATTCCCTCTCAGCCTTCTAAATTCCGGAGTATACAAGCCCAGTCTCTCCAATCTTTCAACATATGACAGTCCTGCCATCCTGGGAATTAACCTTGTGAACCTACGCTGCACTCCCTCAATAGCAAGAATGTCCTTCCTCAAATTTGGAGACCAAAACTGCACACAATTCAAATTTGGAGACTAAAACTGCACAGAGCCTACCTGTGCAGGTCTGTTATACCAATGACATAACATTCATGAGATATAGAAGTAGAATTAGGTCTGACAGCTGCACTTGGAAATTGTGTTCTTTTGTCCACCCTGTTATAAGAATGATGCCAATTAGTTGGAAACAGTGCTTCGACTTGAGGAACTAAGTAATTTATTCTCTTTATTTCGAGAGACTGCAGAGTAATTGGCCTTCTGGACAACAAGACCATGCAACTGAATCACACCTATGTGACCAATAATAACCTATAGGATGTCGAGATGTGGGATGAAACTGCAATACCTGGAAACACACATGGTCATGGAGAGAAGGTGCAAACTCCTTACAGACAATAGCAGAATTGAACCAGGGATACCTATGCTTTAATAGCGTTACCCCAATTTATGAAGTAAGATTGCACAGACAATGTCTTTAAAATCATGGGGTGCACATATAAAGAGAATGCACAAAATGCGTTCACAGGACTGGGGAATCACGAATTAAAGGGCATCGGGCGGCATAGTAGTGTAGTAGTGTAACAGTTTACTGTGCCAGCTGTAAAACTGGGCTTTGATTTCCATTATTTTTTGTAAGGAGTTTGTATGTTCTCCTCATGAGTTACCTCCAGCTGTCCTGTTCACCCCCCGGCACATTCCAAAGATGCATGGTTGGGGTCAGTGAGTTGTGGACATGCTATGTTCATGCAGGAAGAGTGGTGACATTTGTGTGTGGGCTGCCCTGCACAATCCCCGCTGATTTGATTTAATGCAAATGATGCATTTCACTGTGTGTTTTGATGCACATATGACAAATAAAACTAATCCTTAAAATGAGATGTAACAGGCTTGACAGGAACCTGAGGGGCAACCTTTTAACACAGAGCGAGTTGCTTAAATGGAATGATCTGTCAGCGGAGACAGGTACAGAACTGTGCAATAGTCTTGGACACATATATATAGCTATGGTGCCCAAGACCCTTGTCAACGTGGAGCGGAGAGAAAGTTTGTAAATCTGGTGGGAGCAAAGAATGTTGGAAATGGCGAAGGTGGAGCACCATGACTAGGGCATGGGACAGGTGGCAGAGAAAGAGTGCTAAGGATGGAGGATGGAACAAGTGCAGACACACCCAGCCCTGAGACAGCAGGCAAGGTCATTTGATACCAAACAATTGGTTTATTGATCACTAATGAATGCCTCTCTGGTGCTTTCCACTCCCTCCCATCTCCTTTCCCCTTTCCCCAACCATGATTCTATTCTCCCTGCCCACTTCCCACTCTCAGTCCACAACAGAGAGCCATATACGAATCAGGTTTACCATCACTCACATACTGCACGTCATGAATATTTTTGAGGCAACGGTACAGTGTAATTCATAAAATTACTATAGTACTATGCAATAGCTATGTATACTGTATATGTGTCTAAGACTTTTGCACAGTACTTTACACTTGTAAAGTTCAGTGACACATTAACAACATTTATAAGATACTTGGACAGGTACGTGGATTAGAAACATGCTGGGGATATGAATCACACATATGAGAACAGAGAAGAAATAACTCAAAATCCATGGAAGTGCGGAGATCAGCTGAAAAGGGGAATGAATAAGAGGGAAGGATCTTGTATTAAGGAAAGGAACTACAAGTAGTAAAGGCTGTTACAAGCATTAAGAGGGATCTAATGGCCAGAGGAACCCATGTAGATCCTTTGTCATTAGAGGCAATTAAATTAAATACAGATGGCTGCGCTGCTGATCCAGCTAAAAGCTTTGCCAGAATTATAATTGTTGGCTTTGAAAAATCCTTGGAACCAGTTGATCTTCTGCCTCAGCAGTGCAGAATCTTACATTACTGAACTGTGAAGTGACTTTAAATGACAAGCAGAGAAGGACTGCACTCAGGGCATTTTGCTTGTACAAGTGCTTCATATATTTAATCACCCTCCCATGCCATCACAGAATTTCAGTTCACAACCTTCTCAGCTTTGGCAGCAGACAAACTCACAATGGCCATTTTATTAGGTAACTCTTGTACCACTGTGAGTTTGTCTGCTGCAGCAGCTCATCAACTTCAAGGTTGGACTTATTGTGCATCCAGAGATGCTCTTCTGCACACCACTGTTGTGGTTATTTGAGTTACTGTCACCTTCCTATCCACTTGAACCAGTCAGACTATTCTCCTCTGACCATTCATTAACAAGGAATTTTTGCCCACAGATCTGCCACTCGGATTTTTTTTTTGTTTGTTTTTGGTACCACTTTCTCTAAACACTAGAGACTGCTGTGCATGAAAATCCCAGGAGATCTGTTTCTGAGATACTCAAACCACCCCGACTGGCACCAGAAATCATTCTACAGTCAAAGTCACTGAGATCACATTTGGTGATTGGTATGAGAATTTGTATGGTGTTGATAGCATGTGAGAGGGGATAGCTGTGAGGAGATGGGAATTCTCAGAGAACTAGCAATGATTCAGTGGGCTGAATGGCCTTCTACGGCAACATGAGAAGATATGGAATAAGGGATTGCTTCTCATTCTTCAATGTGATTGTAAGTGTGAACCTAGACCAATGGTAAACTTACCCTTTGCCATGATTTCTTATTTTCAAAATGTAGGTCTAAGCACAATGTGGCACCAAACTTCAGAATAAAAAATCTCATACTGCTTCCTTTTCTCATCTCTGAATGAACCCCATATATAACCACCAACATCACCTGCCCCGTGTTATTTTGTTAAGCTGTTAGCTGAAACAAATCTTTCTTACCATCAAGGATTTGATACTGAGAGATCTCAAGATCAACTCGCTTAAGGCTGATGATACCATACCATATATTACTAAACCTGTGGAATGTTCAAAGGCCTCAATAGAGTGGATGTGGAAATGATGTTTCCTGTGGTAGGGGAGTCTAAAGACCAGAGTTAACAACCTCAGAATAGAGAGATGTCCTTTTAGAAAGGAGATGAGGAGGAATTTCTTTAGCCAGAGAGTGGTGAATCCATGGAACTTGTTGCCACAGGCACCTGTGGAAGCCAGGTCATTAGATATGTTTAAGGCAGAGGTTGGTAGACTCTTGATTAGTCAGGGAATAAAGGGATATGGGGAAAAGGCAGGAGACTGGGCCTGAGAGGGAAAATCAATCCCCATGATTGAAATGACGGAGCAGACTCGATGGGCCAAATAGCCTAATTCTGCTCCTATAACTTATGGTCTAAACTGGAACTCATCATATCTTCAGTATTGTCTCTCATCCATCATTCTGGCAAGGGTCTGGATGCCTAATTAATATTAATAAGTTAAATGCTACACCACCTCAAATGTCTCACACAAGTGTACTTTTAAGTAGACCCACAAGGCTATTAAGTGCTTAGATATGGACGTAACATCATAAATTATCATCTGTGTCTTCAATTATCCTTAAATCATGTCAGATGAAAATGTATGTGGTGATGGTTCTATCCTTTGAGTATGGGTTAAACAAATAAGGAACAGTTCTATTGGTTAAGCATATGCACATTTCCTTTAATCAGAAGTTTCGTACTGAACTGCTTTATATTGGTTAAATTCTTCCTAGATGCTTAATTGCCTCATTTCATTTTGCCTTGAGGAGCTATACTCCGCAGCCACTTCAATAGGTACACCTGTACATCTGCACGTTAATGCAAATATCTTGTCAGCCAATCATGTGGGAGCAAATCAATGCATAACAGCATGCAAACATGGTGAAGAGGTTCAGTTGTTCAGAACAAACATCCAAGAATTGGGAAAGAAATGTGATCTAAGTGACTTTGAGCATGGATGGTCCCAGACAGGGAGGTCTGAATAAATCAGAAAATGCTGATCTCTGGGAATTTCCATGCAGAATGGTCTTTAGAATTTATAGAGAATAGTGAAAAAAATTTAAAAACCACCCAGTGACTTTCAGGTCTGTAGGTGATAATGCCTTAATGAGAGAGGTCAGAGGGGAATGGCCAGCTTGATTCAAGTTGAAAGAAAGGTGACAGCAACTGGAGAAACCAATGTGATGTGCAGAAGAGCGTCTCTGAATGCACAACACATTGAAGCTTGAAGTAGTTGGGCTACTGCAGCAGAGGATCACAAAGATGCACTTAGTGGCCACTTTATTAGATACAGAAGGTAAATAATAAAGTGGCCACTGAGTGCATGTTCCAAGTTTATCGAAACATCCCTCAGTTTATCACAGATCTCTTTCATGACCTTTACAAGCCTTGTTCGCAAGTGTTGTTGAGTATTGCTTTGTCAAAGTGTTGGACTTCCCGTTTCAGTAGACCCGGGACTATTTGATACTTTGCCACTTGGAACATAGAACATGTAGAACACAGGCCATATCCCACCAATCCTAGCATATGCGTGTGCCTATGTAACACCTCTTTGTATCCGCTTCCACCACCACCCTTAGCCATGCATTCCAGTCACTTAGCTCTTGTCGTGTACAAAACCTATCCCTCACACTCTCTTTAAACTTCCTCCTCTTAACTTAGATACTGTTGGTAGTGAGACTGTGAGGAAGGACAGATGGTAAGGCAAAATTGCAGTTGGTGGTATGTTCAAGTGTAAAATGTAGGAAAAATTGAAAAGATTGATGAACACAGGGCTGAAGGTGTTATGTTTGAATGAGTGGAGTATACGGAAAAAAGGTAGATGATCTTGTAGCTCAGTTGGAGATTCCCAGGTACAACATTGTGGGCATAACTGAGTCGTAGCTGAAAGACCTTAGTTGGGAGCTTAACATCTAGGGATATATATTGTACCAAAAAGGACAAGCAGGTTGGCAAAGGGATTGGCTCTGTTGGTAAAAAAATGAAACTAAATTCTTAGAAAGAGGTGATGTAGAATCAGAAGATATAGACTCATTGTGGGTAGAGTTAAGAAACTGCAAAGACTCTGATAGGAGTTTTATACAGGGTCTGAATAGAATCCAGGACATGGGATACAAATTACAATGGGAGATAGAAAAGGCACATAATACAGCTGATGTTATATCAGTGTTAAGTCAATGACAGTGAAGGGGGATTTCATTATGAGGGTAGATTGCAAACATTAAATTGGTGACGAATCCCAAGAGAGGGAATTTTTAGAGCAGCTTGTGGTTGAGCCCACTAGGGGAAAGGCAATTCTCAATTGGATCAGATTTGATTGGCAAGCTGAAGGTACAGGAATCCTTGGGAGTAAGTGATCATAATATGATGGAATTCACCCTGTAGTTAGAGAGGGAGAAGCTAATGTCAGATGCATCAGTATCACAGTAAAGTAAAAAGACCAATAAAGGCATGAGAGAGCAGCTGGCCAAAGTTGATTGGAAGGGAACACTGGAGGACTGTATGACAGCAGAATAGCAAAGGCTGATGTTTCTGGGGGAAAGTCAGAATGTATGGGAAGGATACATCGCAAAGACAAAGTATTTTAAAGGCAGGATGAGGCAACCATAGCTGACAAGGGATGACAAAGGTAACATAAAAGGAAAAGAGAAGGCAATAGAGCAAAAATTATTAGGAAGATAGAGGATAAAGAAGTTTTTAAAAACCAACAGAAAGCAACTAAAAAGTCACAAGGAGAAAAAAGATGAAATATGAAGGTAAGCTAGACAGCCATATAAAAGTAGATACCAAAAGATTTTTCAGATATATAGAGTAAAAGAGAGGCTAGAGCAGATAACATATCACTAGAAAATTATGCTGGAGAGGTAGTAACAGGGGGTAAATGGAAGATGAGCTGAGTAAGTACATCGCATCACTCTTCACTGTGAAAGACACTAGCAGCATGACAGAAAGGCAAGAGTGTCGGGGCAGAAGTGAATGTAGTTGTTATTACGAAGGACAAGGTGCTTGGGAAGCTGAAAGGTCTGAAGATAGATAAGTCACCCTGGACCAGATGGACTATACCCCAGGGTTCTGAAAGAGGTAGCTGAAGGGATTGCAGAGGCATTAGTAATGATCTTATAAGTATCACTAGATTCTGGGATTGTTCTTGACGAGTGCAAAATTGCAGATGTCACTCCATTCTTAAAGTAGGGAGGGAGACAGAGGAAAATTATAGGTCAGTTAGCCTGACTTCAATGGTTTGAAAGATGGTGGAGTCTATTATTAAAGATGAGGTTTTGGGGTACTTGGAGGCACATGATAAAATAGACCATAGTCAGCATGGTTTTCTAAAGCGGAAATCTTGCTTGACAAATCTATTGGAATTCTTTGAGGAAATAACAGGCAGGATAGACAAAGGAGAGTCAGTGGATGTTGTTTATTTGGAAGTTCAGAAGGCCTTTGAAAAAGTGCCACACAAAAGGCTAGTTAACATGGTATTACAGGACAGATACCGGCATGGATAGGGATAAGCTGACCACCAGGAGGCAACGTGTGGAAATAAAGAGGGCCTTTTCCAGTTGATGGCCAGTGACCGGTGGTGTTCCATAGGGGTCAGTGTTGGGATTATTTCTTTTTATGTTATATGTCAATTATTCAGATGATAGAATTAATGACTTTGTGGTCAGGTTTACAGATGATATGAAGATAGGTGGAGGACATGTAGTGTTGAGGAATCTGCTGAAGGGCTTAAACAGTTTGGAAGTATGGGCAATGAAGTGGCAGATAGAATATAGTATAAGGAAGAGTATGGCCATGCACTTTGGTAGAAGAAATAAAGGCTTTTTTAAACACAGAGAATAATTAAAAATCAGAGTTATATAGTGATTTGGGAGTCCTTCTGTAGGATTCCCTAGAAGTTAACTTGTAGGCTGAGTTGGTGGTAGGGAAGGCAAATGCATTGTTAGCATTCATTTCAAGAGGACTGGAATATAAGAGCAAGGATGTAATGCTGAGGATCTATAAGGCACTGGTCAGACTGCACAAGGAGTAGTGTGAACAGTTTGGGCCTCTTATCTCAGAAAACATGTGCCATCAGTGGAGCAGTTCCAGAGCAGATTCACAAGAATAATTCCAGGAATGAAAAGGTTAACATATGAGGAGCATTTGATGGTTCTGGGCCTTATTTACTGTAGTTTAGAAGAATGAGGGGGGATCCCATTGAAACCTATCCCATTGAAAGGACTAGATAGAGTGGATGTGGAAATGATGTTTTCTATAGTTTACGTGTCTAGGACCAGAGGGCACAGCCTCAAAATAGAGGGATGTCCACTTAGAAAAGAGATGAGGAAGAATTTCTTCAGCTAGACGGTGGTGAATCTATGGAATTCATTGACATAGTGACTGTGGAAGCCTAGTTATTGGATATATTTACAGCAAAGGTTGATAGGTTCTTGATTAATTAGGACATCAAAGATTATGTGGAGAAGGCAGGACAATGGAATTGAGAGGGATAATAAATCAGCCATGTTGGAATGGTAGATCAGACTCAAATGGCATAATTCTGCTCCAGTGTCTTATGGTCTTTAAGCTGTGCCTCCTAGTAATTGTCATTCCAGCCTGGGAAAAATATTCTGTCTGTCTACCTCATCTACTCATTGTTTTACAAGCTTTAGTCAGGTCCCCGTCAGCCTCTATTGTTCTAGAGAAAATAATTCAAGTGTGTCAAGCCTCTCCTTATAACTAACCAGACTGCTCTATACAGCTAACTCACTCCAGTTTCAATTCATTCATCGTGTGCACTTTTTGAATGATGAAGATATTTCTTATATTAAACTAGTTTTTAATGCTAACTTTCTTATCCTAGAATCAAACACCTCCATTATCCTCCCTTTTTCTACAACCTCCTCCAGCCCACAATGATATGAACAGTGTGTGTTGATCATTGTGTTCTCTCCCACCCTTCCCATTCAGGACATATATTAGACACACCGCATACACAGTCAAAGGCCCCTCCCATCCTTCCTACAACCCCTTTGACCTTCTACCATCTGGCAGAAGGAGCAACTGTCAGAATGTTAAACTTTGCAACTTGCTGCCCCCAGTCTGATGTCCTACTGCTCCCTCCACCTAACTCCTCAATTTCAATTCACAGACACACTCTCATCCGGCACCGGTCACTTTTCTTCTTTTATTGCTGCTGCTTCACAGATTTATACTATTGCTTGTTTTATTATGATAGAATCAGAATCGAGTTTAATATTGCCAGCATATGCTGTGAAATTTGCTGACTTTGCAGCAGCAGTAAAGTGCAATACGTGATAACAGAAAATGAAAACAAAACTGAATTACGGTAAATATATCTATAGGTATCCGTTAGTCTCGTGAGACCATGGATTTGTGCCTTGGAAGGCTTCCAGTGAGCAGGCCTGGACAAAGTTGTATGGAAGACCGGCAGTTGCCCATGCTGCAAGTCTCCCCTCTCCACATCACCGATGTTATCCAAGGGAAGGGCATTAGGACCCATACAGCTTGGCACCTGTGTCGTCGCAGAGAAATGTGTGGTTAAGTGGCTTGCTCAAAGACACAACACGCTGCCTCAGCCAAGTCTCAAACTAGCGACCTTCAGATCAGTAGACGAACGCCTTAACCACTTGGCCATGGGCCAACACAGATATAAATAAATATATATATATATTTATATATATATAATTCCAGAAATTGGTTGGCTGAGGAGAAGAAGCTGCTCCTGAATCATTGAGTCTGTACCTCCTTTTTGATGGTAACAATGAGAAAAGGCATGACCTGGGTGATGGGGGTCCTTAATGACTCTTTGAAGATATCCTGAATACTACTGATACTGCCAGTAATGGAGCTGACTAAGTTTGCAACTCTGCCAGTAACTGTCTTAATAAACATGTGCCTCACAGTTTATGTCAACCTGTCGATCTTCATAGCATGCCACTCAGGAATTTAGGCTAGTATTATTTTGTAACTGTATATGTTAGAGCATAATTACATGTGCTGTGAGTGACTATATGTAATGTGTTTTGCACCTTGACCTCAGAGGAATAATGTTTCATTTAGCTGTATACATGCGTACAGTTGAATGACAATTCTAACTCCTTGATAATTCATGAATTTCATAAGACCATACACATAGGAGCAGAATTAGACTACTTGGCCTACCAAGTTTTTCTGCCATTCCATCATGGCTGAATTGTTATCCCTCTCAGCGCCTTTCTCCTGCCTTTTCCCTGTAACCTTTGACATCCTTACTAATCAAGAACCTCCACTTTAAATATTCTCAATGACTTGGACTACACAACCCCATGTACGAAGCTGAAGCCTTCTGATTTCACAGCTTCAAGTACAACAATTAATTTCCTAAACATTCCTTTAAAAATCTTTAAAATCCATAACTTTCACCTTGCTTATAATCACTTGCCTTCATAAATCCTTGACATTGTTAGATGTCAAATTCTGTTTTATAATGCATCTGCAAAGTGCCTTGGAACAATTCACTGCATGCAAAATTGCTTTATATATAAAAATTATTGCTGTTGTTGAGGTATTAAACTGAAGCCCATTTTGCCTGTTCAGGCAAACAAAGGAGATCGAATGGCATAATTCAAAGAAGTAAGTTCTTTTTTTTCCCCATACATTGGCTTGCAATCACCCTTCAGCTGACACCATTTCAAACACATTAACTCATTGCGTTTGTACTCCTCATCAGTGCATTATTGTAGAGCAAAATCTGATTGCCACGTTTGCCTGAAATTCAAACTTGGTTGGAGTCATATAGAGTTTTAAAGTGTGGAAAGAGGCTATTTGGCCCATCTTACCATATGTATCAAGATGTCTATTTGACCTAGTCCCATTTGTCTGTGTTTGACAAGTACCCCTCTAAACCAGGGATTCCCAACCTGAGTCCATGGACCCCTTGTTTAATGATATTGGCCCATGGCAAAAAAAAGGTTGAGAACTCCTACTCCAAACCTGCAAGGTTCAAAAAGTTCAAAGTAAATTTACTATCAAAGGTGGAGACAAGTTGGTATATAGGAGGGAGATTGAAAATGTGTTTGAATGGTGCCACGACAACAACCTCGCCACTCAACTTCAGCAAATCTAAAGGGCTGATCATTTACTACAGGTGGAAGAAATCAGGGATCCAGGAGCCAATCCTCATCATGGGATCAGTGGTGGAGAGTGTCAGTAACTTTAGCTTCCTTGGTATGATCATTTCAAAGGATCTGTCCTGGAACCAGCACATACTGTAAGTGCTATTTCAAAAGAGGTACAGTAGCACCTCTACTTTCTTAGAAGTTTACACAGGATGGCATGTGATCAAAAATGTTGTCTAATTTCTATTGATTCGTCTTTTGTATATATGGTACATGACCAAGTATCTTTTAAACCCAGCTTCCTCTAATAGTTTGTTTCATCATATACCCACTATCCTCTGAATGAAGAATGGTACTCCTCACATATCTTTGCCCTCAGTTCTGTTGTTCAGATTCCCCTAGCCACGGAAAAAGATCACCCACCTTAACCACACCCCTCATGTTGAATAAACCTTCATACCTTCATAATGTCACCAATCAGCCTCCTATGCTCATTCCACATTCTCACCATCTTTTCAGTGAAGAAGTTCCCCTTCATGGTTCCCTTAAACATTTCGTCTCTCACTCTTAACGCATGACCTCCAGCTGTAGTCTCACCCAATCTCAGTTGAAACAGCCTGCTTGCATTTACCCTATCTATACTCTCATAATTTGTATACCTCTATCAAATCTCCTCTCTGTGACCTAGAGAATAAAGTCCTAATCTATTCAATCTTTCCTTATAACTCAGGTCCTCAAGTCCTAGCAACATCCTTGTAAATTTTCTCTGCACTCTTTCAATCTTATTTACATTTTTCCTGGAGGTTAAGTATGTGACTAAAACTGCATGCAATGCTCCAAATTTGGCCTCAACAATGTTTTACATAACATCAACATAACATCCCAACTCCTGTATTCAATACATTGATTTATGAAGGCCAATATGCTAAAAGCTTTTTTATGACCCTATCTACCTGTGACACCACTTTCAAGGGATTATGAATTTGTGTTCCCAGATCTTTCTGTCGTTCTGCATTCTTTAGTGCCCTACCACTCACTGTGTAAGATCTCCCCTGGTTCAACCTCCCAAAGTGCATTTAATTCCATCTGTTATTTTTAGCTCATTTTTCAAGCTGGTCCAGATCCCGCTCTTATAGTCTTCCTTGTTGTCCACTACACTCCCAATCTTAGTGTCATCCACAAATTTGCTGATTCAATTTACCATATTATCATCTAAGTCGTTGATATAGATGACGAATAACAACGGACCCAGCACAGATTCCTGCCACTGGTTACAGGCCCTCAATCAAAGAGGCAACCATTCTCTGGGTTCTTCTGTAAAGCCAATGTCTAACCCACTTTACTACCTCATCGTCAAGGCCAAGCGATTGAACTTTCTTGACCAACCTGCTAATTGGAACCTTATCAAAGGCCTTGCTAAATTCCATGTAGACAACATACTCTGCCCTTCATCAACTTTTCTGGTAACTTCTTCTAAATACTCTATGAATTTGGTTAGACCTGACTTATCATGCACAAAGCCATGTTGGCTACCCGGAATCACTCCTTGTCTATCCAAATACTTAGATACCTAGTCCCTTAGAATAACTTCCAATAACTTTCCCACTACTGATGTAAGGTTTACTGGCCTATAATTTCCTGGCTTATTCTTGGAGCCTTTCTTAAACATTGAAACAACATTAGCTATCCTCCAATCCTCAGGTATCTCAACCGTGGCTAGGGATGTTTTTATTATTTCTGCTGGGGTCCCTGCAATTTCAGCACTAGCCTCCCACAGGGTCCATAGAACTTACTCACCCTGATTTGTCTCAAGACAGCAAACACCTGCTCCTCAGTAACCTGTATACAGCCCATGACCTTGCTGCTGCATTTCCGCACATCTATAGACTCTGTGTCCATCTCCCAAGCAAACACAGATCCAAAAAAATCCATTGAAGATCTTCCCCTGCTCTTTTGGCTCCACACATCAATTACCACTCTGTTCTTCCACAGGATCAGATTTGTCACTTACTATCCTTTAGCTCTTAATATATCTGTAGAAGCCCTTAGGACTGTCCTTCACCTTGTCTGCTAGAGCAACTTCGTGCCTTCTTTTAGCCTTCCTCATTTCCGTCTTAAGTGTTCTCTTGCATTTCTAATACTCCTCAACTACCCCATTTGCTCCTGTCAGGTATGTACCTCCTTCCTCTTGAAGTTGGTTTTCTTCTAGTTCACAAACCAATGGTAAGACTTGAAAGGAAAATATGATCAAAGTTGAAATGATCAGAGTAGGTGAGTATTATTGGAGTCAGGAATCAGCAGAGCCAAAGACGAGGGAGTGAGAACAATATCTAGCGGGAGTTTATTAGAACATGATGATAATAAATTTTAGTGGAGTAAGATTAATAGAGAGTCTTGGCAAAGTACAGCTCAGAAACAGGCCTTTTGGCCCATCTAGTCCATGCTGAATAATTTATACTGACTAGTCCCATTGACCTGCACTGGGACCACAGCCCTCCATATCCCTACTATCCATGTACCTATCCAAGCTTCCCTTAAACATTGTAATCAAGCTTGCATGCACCACTTGTGCTGACAGCTTGTTCCCCACTCTGATGACCCTCTGAATGAAGAAGTTTCCCTCATATTCCCCTTAAACTTTTTGCCTTTCATCCTTAACCCATAACCTGTAGTTGTAGTCCCAGCAAACCTCAGTGGAAAACGCCATATAAGTCAGTGTTTGATGGTCGCTGATGGATGGCAGGATGAAGGGCGTTTTTCCATGCTGTATCTCTGTCTCTCTGTGATGTTAATGGTCTGCTAATGCTTATTATCTATCTCTGTACAGAAACTAAATGGCAGGTTTGGGGTTTAGCCACTTACAGGAGAAAACCTCAGCAGGAGGAAACACATCGATGATGGGAGTGAGCAAAGGTTTAAAACAATCAGAAGTGATTTGTTTTCTAAATGCACTCAAACCCATTACTTGCAATCCTGATAGAGCACTGATGCATTTCAGAGGAAGCTGAAGAACGACATAACTGAGAGAAAAATAAACAGACTTGCATTTGTATAGTGGCTTTCACAACCTCAGACAAAGTGCTTTACAGTGAAATACTCCTAAGTGCAATCAGTGTTATAATGCAGTTTATGTTGATGGAGTTAGATGATATTTCATGGCAAAGACCCAAATGGAACATAAATACAAGCACAGCCCAGATGAGCTCTTTCTGTATTATAGATATTGCTGTAGAGGAAAGAAGAGTGAAGACTTATAACTAGTAAATAGTACTGTGAATTGTGCTATGTGGTAACAGGGGATTGCAGACAAAAATATGAAGCAGTGAAGACACTCAAGTTTCAGGAACTTGACTAATTATGTTATAGTGGGCACACACTGTTATAATAGAAGATTGGATTTACTGTTAGACCTGTGGATAATCATTTTATTCTGTTACTTAATTAAATCTTCTTGTAGCCACCATTCTGGCATCAAAATTTAGTTTTATTGATGAGCTCCTCACCAGTCAAGGGGAGCGAGGGTCGGGCCATTTCTGCTCGCTTACACCCTTCTCTGTAGTGCTGAAGCTGTGTCCTGCTGTTGTGTCTGCCAGCTCTGTTTTGCCCGGCTGTGTGATGAACTGAGTCTAAGGATGTGGGCCTGCTCAGGATTCAGGTCTATGGGCTCACATTAGTTCTGAATGCTATTGCTTGCTTTTATTGTTTGCCTGATTTGTGTTTTGTTTTCTCTCTCTCTGTGCATTGGGTATTTGTTACTCTTTTTTTTAATGGTTTCTTGCAGAGTTCTTGTTTTGTGGATGCCTGTAAGGAGATGAATCTCAAGGTTGTATAATTTATGCATACTTTGACATTTGAACTTTGAACCGAGAATGTAAAAGCCATACCAAATTCTTGCTTGGATAGATCAGCTTTGGCTGGTCTCTTCATGTACACCAGTTTTAATAAATCACCCATTATTTCAAACAGCAATTCCATGTGATCTTTTAGCTTAGCCACTTAAGGTGTAAGGTTCTCAATAATATGGGAGTTTTATGCCAAAGAAGTCCATGGTGCCTCTCAAACTGGCATTGCCTTTCAATATCAAGTTCTGCTTTGGAGGAGATGTGATAAGTTACCAAAGATTCTCGCGAAGTTTTTTCAGATGCATAGTGGAGAGTATTCTAACTGGTTGCCATGGCCTCGTATGGAGCCTGTAATGCACAGGACTGCAGCCGGTTCTATCATGGGCACAGCACTCCCCATCATTGAGGAAATCTTCAAGAACTTCTTCCTCCTTCCTGTTCAGCCCTGATGAAGATTATCAGCCTGAAATGTCGACTGTTTATTCCTCTCTGTGTTGGCGCGTGGCCAAGTGGTTAAGACTTTCGTCTAGTGATCTGAAGGTCGCTAGTTCGAGCCTTGGCTGAGGCAGCGTGTGTGTCCTTGAGCAAGGCACTTAATCACACATTGCTCTGCGATGACACCAGTGCCAAGCTGTATGGGTCCTAATGCCCTTCCCTTAGACAACATTGGTGGCGTGGAGAGGGGAGACTTGCAGCACGGGCAACTGCTGGTCTTCCATACAACCTTGCCCAGGCCTGCGCCCTGAAAACCTTCTAAGGCGCAAATCCATGGTCTCGTGAGACTAACGGATGCCTCTATATATTCCTCTCTATCAATGCTGCCTGACCTGCTGAGATCCTCTGGAATACTTCGTGCATTGCACCTTCAAGAAGTGGTGTCTCAAGAGAGCGGCGTCCATTATTAATGATTCTCACCAACCTGGACTTGTCTTCTTCTTCATGATCCTATCATCGGGGATGAAGTACAAGAAAGAGCTTGAAGACCCCCATCCAAAAGCTTTGTCCCCTCTGCCATCCGATGTTTAATGGACGTTTGGATAGGCAAATGGATGTAAGGAATCTGGAGGGATATGGACATGGTGTAGGTAGAATTGATTAGTGTTTGGGTGTTATTGATTTGCTTTTTAGCTGATTCAGCACAACGTTATGTGCAAAGTGGTCTTTTCCCATGCTGTATTTTCCTATGTCCTATGTTAGATTTCTGACCGGTCCATGAACCCATGAACACTACCTTGCTATTCCTCTTTTGTACTATTTACTATTTGTATTTTATAGTATTTTTATGTCTTGCGCTGTACCTAGGGTTTGCTGCAAAACAATGTATTTCACAATAGATTGTGATTCTCAAGTGCTGCCCAATCTCTATATCTTTCGATTCTGTCCTGGAATCCATTAAATTACCAAACAGACAGGGTTCCCTGGAGAAGAGAACTGTACACTCCAAACTGGAAAAAAAATATCCTGTCATCTCAAAACTAACTGGCAAACCACTTTTTCTAAGACAATATCCTCAACATTTAGACTACTCAGTCAGAACTTTGACCCACCTCCCTCTCCTCTCGCTACTACCATCAGGCGAACAACGCAAGAGTCTTGGGTCCCATGCTTTCAGGTTTGGAGCAGTTGTTGCCCTGCAGTCATCGGGCTCCTGGACAGCCCCAGTGCTGAACCAACGCTGCAGCCTGTGACACACTTCCGGGGACTCTGCAATTCTTGTTCTACGTATTTTTTGTTTACTTTTTTTACTGTTTGCATGATTGGTCCTCTTTCACACATTGGTCTTTGATGTGTACTGTTTTTGTGGACTCTATTGTGTTTCTTAGTTTTGTGACTGCTTGCAAGAAGCTGAATCTAAGGTTGTATACAGTACAGTATACATACTTCAATAATAAGTTTAAACTTTGAACTCAGAACAAACAGTTTGCTAGTATTCAGTCCTCACTCTGTCTCTGAATGATATCAACTTATATCTGGGAAGAAAAACTCTGATCTCAAACCTTTGCTGCCATGGGGAAGGCGTCAGGAATAAATCCTTAGGGGAAAATCCAGAGCAGGAGGCCCTAAGGCAGTCCTGTTGAGTTCAACGCTGACTGGCAGCCCCTGTGACGCTGCTGGTCCCAAACTATATCAGTCTCAGTGCTTCCTTTGGGTTCATCAGATGCGTGGAGAGGGGGAGCCTGCTGCAGGGAAAGAGCGTGCTCTCCTTATCGTACTGCCCAGGTCTGCGTATCAAATCAGCTAGGACACAACGTCCATGGTTGGCCCAGACTCATGGAGGCCTCACTCACTCACAATATCCGTCCATGGACTAAACAATATCTGGAGTGATCAACATCCTCCTCTGGACTCCCTCCAGTGACAATACATCCTTTCTGAGATATGAGGCCCTCAGCTGTTGACAATACTCTAAGTGCTGCCTGACTAGTGTCTTATAAAGGCTCAGCATTATCTCCTTGTTTTTATATCCTATTCCCCTTGAAATAAATGCCAACATTGAATTTACCCTCTTTATCACAGACTCATCTCGATTTTGCAGATGACATAGTCCTGCTCTCTGACCAGATGGAGGAAGCACAGCAGCTACTGACAAAAGTGGAAATTGAATGCAATAAAGTTGGACTTCACCTAAATGCTAAAAAGACAGGGTACATGGTGTTTAACTGCGACGAAGGTACTCTCAAGACTGTAAAGAATAATACCATTCAGAAAGTCTTTGATTACAAGTACCTTGGGTCAAGAATGATGAGTTTGGAGAAGGACATAAAGATATAGAAGGAGCTGGCGTGGAGGGCTATGAACAACATGAAGGAAATCTGGAAGTCGAACCTGACCAAAGGGCTTAAAAAGAGGATCTTCATAGCAGTCATAGAGTCCATTCTCACGTACAGATGCGAGACGTGGACACTCACCAAGACTCTGTGAAAGTCTCTAGATGGTTGCTATACACGAATGCTCTGGATGGCTCTTGATGTGGGTTGGCAACAGCACATGACGAACATTGAGCTCTATAACGACCTACCGATGCTCACCACTAAAATCAAGGCGAGAAGACTGCAACTAGCGGGGCACTGTCTACGCCACCCCGAGCTACCTGCCAGCCTAGTCATCATATGGGAGCCCGAGCACGGGAGGATGAACCCTGGGCGCCCTCCCAAGACTATGGTCAACACGCTCCAAGAAGACAGTGGCGTGGCTAATGTAGATGAACTGAACACACTGATGAGGGAGAGGGAGAAGTGGAGAGTCCGTCATCGTGCCCCACGCCGGCCCCCTAGGCCTGAGTCGATGTAGTAGTAGTAGTAGCAACCTGTAAATTAACCTTCTGGGAGTTTTCCTAAGTCCCTTTGCATCTCTGAGATTTGAACCTTCTCCTCATTTAGATAATAGTCCACACTATTGTTCCTTTTACCAAATTGCATTATCATACATTTCCCAACACAGTATTCCATCTGCCACTTCTTTGCCCATTCTTCCGATTTGCCTAAGTCCTGCTGCAATTGCATTGCTTCCTCAGTGATACCTACCCCTCCACCTATTTTCGTATCATCCGCAAACTTTGCCACAAAGCCTCAATTCCACTATCTAAATCATTGACAAATAATGTGAAAAGCAGCAGTCCCAATACTGACCCTAGAGGGACATATATATGCACCTAAGATGTTTATGCAGTAATTTCAAAGTTCAAAATACATTTATTATCAAAATATGTAAACAGAATACAACCTTGAGATTTGTCTCCTTACAGGTAGCCACAAAACAAAGAAACCCAAAAGAGCCCATTAAAAAAAAACAATGCACACCCAATGTACAGAGGGAATAAAAAGCAAGTAGCAGCATTCAGAATGAAAGTGAATCCATGGACATGAAGCCCAGAACATCCATAGCAGGCCCACAGTCTCAGCCTTAGTGAAGGGGAAAGCAAAGCAAACGCCATGGAGTAGCGAGCACAATTGGTCCAACCCTTGCCTCCAGTCTTGACACCCTGCCTTTTCAATCCATCCAGCCCAGTGTTTAAATCAACCAAACATTGGGTCATTCCTCACTCTACAACCTGGGACCGATCGCATCAATACAGTCTGGGCTTGGACCCCATCATCACGTTGCGGCCTGTATCTGTACCCGTCCTTTCCATACCAGCCAGGCACTTAGATCAATCCAACCTTGTTCTTAGTTTAGATGGATGGCTCCGAAGCTCCTCTGCTCTGCTTGCTCCAACTCTGTCTCCATGCCTCGACCTCGCTCCGACCACTTCCTCTCAAGCACGCCTCGACCCTCGACTCAGACTCACCTTTGCTTGCCTCTTCATCATTTGTGGTTACTACTTACCACAATTTCCTACAGAAAAATGTTTTATCCATAAAGTCGAGCAGCACCTACAAGATGCTGGAGGAACTCATCTGGTTAGCCAGCATCATGCATGAGTCGGCCTGGCCTGCGGAGTTCCGCCAGCATTTTGTGTTATTAATAGTATTTAGTTGTATTTCTTGCTTTGAGAACCACCAATAAGTTGTCGCCTGCCTTCAGCAGTGCCACCTTAAATCAGAACCGTACATATATTATTTAAATATATATATACACAGTGTATGTGAGTAAGTGAGTGGTGCAAAAAGAGAGGAAAAAGTTGAGTGGGTGGCTTCAGGCTCCTGTACCTCCTGCTTCCATCCATAGACGCTGTCAGACTCGCTGAGTTCCTCCAATATTGTGTGTGTGTGTGTGTGTGTGTGTGTGTGTGTGTGTGTGTGTGAATGCACAACATCAATTTCCAATGAATAGTGAATCAAAAATTAGAAGGCATGGGTTTCAGTTGAAGTTGAAGTTTAAGTTAATTGTCATTCAACCATACATAAATGCAGCCAAGCGAAGCAGCATTACTCTGGGACCAAGCTGTAAAACACCAGAAGTCATACACAGCACAAGGCATATATAGCATATACAGTACAAAACAGAAGTAAACATAGAGTCACAAAGCAATATACTGTACATAGCCCAAGTCCCTGAGTGACATCTCTTGTAAACTGATGGTGCACAGGTGTTGCTGGCAAGAAGAAAGAGTTCTCAGCTGCCAGTAGACAAACGTACGCATGCACATAATCCAGCTTGTCTTCCATTGGGTGAACACCGGCGGGCAACACCAACAGGGGCCAGCCCCCAAACCAGGATGGATGCCGTGCCGTGCCACGCCACCTCTGGCATCACCCGTCCTGGACTGCTGCAAAGGGCAAGCCTGCGGAATGAGGCTACAACTGAGGCAATGCAGCTCTCCCGCAATCAGTCTCACCAGTAAACCAGCGAACCAGACTTGCACTACTTTACGATCACAAGAAAAACGTCCAAGACAATCACTCTCCCGTTGGAATGCACACCGCCTTTGGGCAACAATGCCAACGGCTCCCTACAGTGCACAGGAACACGGCCTGCATCAAGTCCAGCTCTTCCACTATCGATCATCTCGCTGATGGTGTAGACCTGCAGTACGTTCAAAGGATTCAAGCGATTCAAAGTAGATTTATTATCAAGGTATGTATGCAGCACACAACTTTGAGATTTGTCTTCCCCACAGACAGTCACAAAACAAAGAACTATGGAACGCATTTCAAAAGGAAAAAAAAATCAAAGCCCCACCTCCCCCCACGCACAAAAATAACAAGCAAATGACAACAAAAAAAGAGCAAAAACACAGAATATAAAACACAAAATCAAAAGGCATATTTCAATTCATCTCAGTATTTGTTATCTGCAGGCCACCCTGATTCAAAAGTCACCCAAAAGTAGCATCTAGTAAAGGAGTAACGAGACGTAGAATACATTATAGACATGAATCGGAGTTCACAATCCACAAACAACATCGATTAAACCCTGCTCTAGCATCGTCCTCCAACAGCATCAAGGCAGACAGAGACCAGGCGAATGCAAGTACCTTCCGTTGGGAGCCGTGAGCAAGAGCAGGAGAGGGAGATCATCACATATAGACGCTCTCCTCTGGCAGCAGTGAGAGAGAGGCTGGTAGACGGGCTGAGGAACCGCCTGCTTCCACACTTGCCTCATTGATTTCAATCTGCCTCAGCACTTTAATAGGCAAGATGGGGAAGAGAAGAAGTTGATTATGGGTGCAAGCCCTGTCTCCAGGCTTGCTAGCCTCCATACTGCACATGTTGTTCGCAGTCTTGTGGCGCCAGCTCGCCCGATCAACCTGAAAGCACTCTGCCAGAATGCAGATAACAGGCTTCAACAGTAGGAGAACCACAGAAACAAAAAGAAGATGTAAAAGAAGTGAAAGGAGCTGGTCCGTGACTCATCTTGAGGATATTGCCCCTGGTAACGTTGTTTGCCGGCACCGACTTCTTGAAGATCTTGAAGATCTTAATATGTTAATATCCAGCAGTGTGTTGTGACAATAAAAAAGATGTTTAAAAATACAAAAACACCTTTAGTTGGCACTGGAGTGGCCACTGCATCTGAAGAACGTGCTACCATCTTACTGGAAAGTGAGATGTGAATAATTTCAGAGGGACGAGATGAGCAACTTCTTTATGCAGAACGAGGAGGGTATATAGAAAAAAATTCCAGATATAGTGATAGAGGAAGACACAATAATAATTTTTTAAGACATTTTGTCAGGTGTATGGATAAGAGGGTTTAGGGCAAGGGTTACCAAACTTTTTTATTTTATGGGTCCCTATCATTAATCAAGGGGTACATGGACCCCAGGTTGGAAACCCCTGGTTTAGAGGGATATGGACAAAACCAATTTCCCCCTGGGATCAATAAAGTATGACTATGACTATGTAAGCAAGTGGGATTAGTTTAGATGGGCTTCATGTTTGGCGTGGATGAGTCAAGGCAATGTGCCGATTTCTATGCTATTAAAGGTGATCTTTTTTGACACATGTACATTGAAACATACAGCGAAATGTGGTGCTTGCATAAAATCCAATCAGCAAGGATTGAGCTGGGCAGCCTGCAAGTATTGCCATACTTCCAGCTTCAGCACAGCATGTTTACAACTGCCTAACCCAACTTTGGATTGTGGGAGGAATCCAGACGAATCCATAGGAAGCTGATGGGCTCATGAGGAGAAAGTCCAAACTCCTTACAGAATGGTGGAACTGACGTCTAACCTTACAGCTAGTGCTGTTATAGCATTACGTGAGCTGGTACAATACCATGTTGTAATACTCTATGACTCTGGAACTCTCCCATATTCTAACTCATTTCCTTACTGCCCATTACATCTCTGGTGTTTAGGGCAGCAATGAAGGTCCTCCATCTCTGTCTGTATAGAAGGAGTCTTCATTGCCGTTTCTTCACAATTGTTCTTTGACCAGTCAGGGCTGTTAGCCCTGAACTGAACCCCCGAACCTGGAGGACCGGTGGACCACTCTTAGCCTGGCCTTTACCCTTTGACCTGTTTGGCATGAGTGACCCTACCAAAAGCAAAACACAAGGTTCTGGCTCCAGCCAACATAGCTCTCTAGATCACTGGGGCATGCAAGTCTCCAAACCCTGTGACAAGGCTGTGGTCCTCCTGGAGGCATACTCTAACAGTCATTCAACTTACCGTGATCAATTAACTTATGAATATCAATGGTTGTGATGTGGGAGGAAAGCAGAGCCCCCAGCAATGATCAGGATCGAACAGGGGGCAATGAAGCCATGAGATAACAGATCTACTCATTGCCCTACTCTGTCACCCTGTGGGTCAAATAGGTTAGTTAGATAATCCAATAAGTTAATGGTCACCATGGCACTATCAAATTTTATCATTCTAGATTTAGTTAGCATAATTGACTGAAGAAAAAATCGCAAGTGCTGAAGATTTAAACCTTCATGTCTAGATCAATAGCTGGATCAAGAGCCTTTGAATACTGTTTGAGTAACTATGCTACTAAACCTCTTTAACTCAATGGGAATCTTATGTCCAGGCTAGGGGTGCATATGTAACTCAAGACACAGAATACTACCAAGCCCTGAACATGGTTACTATGTCAAAGAGTGATTTGTTAATTAGTGACGTGCTGAGAATATATTTGAAGCCAAGCATTCTACGGTATACACTTCAGGGAATATTCCCCTGTCAGAAAATAGGTTTTCTCTATTCAGACAATCCATTGTTACTTTATCTTTACCTCCCAGCCCCCACCCTTCTATAGGGATTGCTCCCTCCATCATTTCCTTGTCCTTTCATCTCTCCCCATTAACATCGCTCCTGGCACTTATCTCTGCAAGTGGCAAAAGGGCAAAACCTGCCCATTCGTCTCCTCCTTCTCCTCCATTCAGGGCCCCTAACGTCCTTCCCAGTGAGGCAACACTTCACCTGTGAATATGCTGGTGTGTCCGGTGCTCCCGATGCAGCCTCCTCTACATTGGTGAGATCCATTGTAAATTGGGGGACCACCTCATCAAGTACCTCTGCTCCATCAGCCAAAACAGCAGAACTCCCTGAGGCCCAAACATTTTAATTCCAATTCCCATTCTCTTTCTGAAATATGGGCACATGGCCTCCTCTTGTGCCATGTTGAGACTACCTTCATGGTGAGGGAGTAACATCTTGTATTCCATTTGGGTAGCCAACAACCTGATGGCACAAATATCAATTTCTCCTTCCAATAAAAAAAATCCCTCTCCCTCCTGTCTTCTTCTGTTCCCCACTCTGGACCCTTACCTCTTCTCACTTGCCTTTCACCTCCATTTGGGTCACCTCCTCCCTTACTTTATCCTATGGTCCACTCTCCTCTCCTATCATATTCCTTCCTCTCAGTCACTTTATCTTTCCCTCCCACCTGGCTGCACCTTTCACCTTCTAGCTACCCTCCTTTCTCTCCCCTCACCTTTTTATTTTGGCATCTTCCCCCTTCTTTTCCAGTCCTGAAGAAGGATCTCAGCCCAAAACATCGACTGTTTATTCATGTTCGTAGATGCTGCCTGACTTGCTGAGTTCCTCCAGCATTTTGTGTGTGTTGCTTTGTTGCCACTGTTAACAATCGTTCCATCTGATCGCACTCATTCATCCATTTTCATCAAGGAGCAAGGAGCAAGGATCAAGGGTCAACTCTATTTGCATTAGGTATACAGAGTTCAAAGTTCAAAGTATATGTTATTACCATATTACATATATGTCACCATATATAACCCTGAAATTCATTTTCCTGCGGGCATTCTCAGCAAATCTATAGGATAGTAACTATAACGTATACTTCACATGCAATAGAAATTTGCCGTGGTATGTTTTTCATGGAAAACAATTATAAAGAATTAAGTTAAAAAAGTTAGAAGTTAAAGTACAGATATGGAGCAACACAAGGGGTGATTGATAAGTTTGTGGCCTAAGGTAGAAGGAGTCAATTTTAGAAAACCTAGCCCACCAGCGCCTTTACTTCCTGTGAAAACTAAAGAAATTTGGCCTGTCCCCTAAAACCCTCACTATTTTTTATAGATGCACTGTAGAAAGCATTCTTCTAGGGTGTATCACAACCTGGTATGGAAGTTGTCCCGTCCGAGACCGAAAGAAGCTGCAGAAGATCGTGAACACGGCGCAGCACATCACAGAAACCAATCTTCCGTCCTTCGACTCACTTTACACCGCACACTGTCGGAGCAGTGCTGCCAGGATAATTAAGGACACAACCCACCCAGCCAACAGACTTTTTGTCCCTCTTCCCTCCGGGAGAAGGTTCAGGAGCTTGAAGACTCGTACGGCCAGATTTGGGAACAGCTTCTTTCCAACTTTGATAAGACTGCTGAGCGGATCCTGACCCAGATCTGGGCCATACCCTCCAAATATCCAGACCTGCCTCTCGGTTTTTTTGCACTATCTTACTTCCCATTTTTCTATTTTCTATTTATGATTTATAATTTAAATTTTTAATATTTACTAATTTTAACTATTTTTAATATTTTTGATATTTAATATTTGTAATCCAGGGAGTATGAAGTGCAGATTCAAATATCGCTGTGATGATTGTACGCTCTAGTACTAATTGTTTGGCGACAATAAAGTATATTAATCTGTAATTTATTTTTCAACATAGTCCCCTCCTACATTTACACACTTAGTCCAGCGGTCGTGGAGCATACGGATCTTAGACCTCCAGCATGGGTGATTGATAAGTTTGTGGTCTAAGGCAGAAGGAGGTGAGTTATACAGCTCTCGTTAAATGCACATGCAGTTCAACTCTTTGAGTGATTATGCAGAAAGTTTGACGTTTATAACTCATCTCCTTCAAACTTATCAATCACCCCTCGTATGTCCATAAATACCAGTATATATTAACAATATAAACAGCACTATAAAAAGTGGTTTAAAGTGCTTGCAATGCGGTGATGTGGATAAGAGATGGAGCGGCCCAAGTAGGCTAACCAGAATGGTTGATCAGATTAACTGCCTGAGAGAAGAAAATTTTAAGGAGACTTGAGATTTTTGTTTTAATAGCCCTATTTTCAGAAATGAGCTTTTGAAAAGGGCAGTTTGCAGGGTGGGTAAGATTCATCACTTCTCTTTATCACTATACTTTTGTAATTTACAGTTTTTTTTACCTATTGCAATATACTGCTGCCACAAAACAACAAATTTCATGACTTATCTCAGGGGTAATGAGTCTGATTCTGATCAGATTATGGTTCACCAACCACCATCCCAGATAAAGCCAACAATGTACCGGGTGTGGATGTTATAAGTTAGCAGTTCGCCGACTTCTGTGGACATCAGAACATACGTTAACAGCAGGAGCAGGCCACTTGGACCTTCAAACTTATCCTGTCTTTCAGTAATATCACTGGCCTGAATAGTGTCACCAATGCAGAGTTCAATTTGGAAATACAAGTAACAGGCCCATTTTACTTTTCATTTTCTAAATTTTAGAGGTACAACATGGTATAAATTCCTTCCCTTTTAGCCCAACAAGCCCACACTGCCCAATTGAGCTAATTTCATTTATTTATTTACAAATAGAATGTGGAATGGGCGCTTCCAGCCCAACGAGCCACACCACCCAGCAACCCACCTATAACACTAGCCTCATCACAGGACAGTTTACAATGACCAGATAAACTACTGAGTGGTACATCTTTGGACCCAGAGGAACCCTACACACTCACAGGCAGAATGGACAAACTCCATACAGAGGATGTCAGAAATGAACTCCAGATTCTGGAACGTCCCAAGCTGGAATGGCTGTAATAGCACCAGGCTAACCGCTACTCTATCATGGCGTCCACGTGACCAAAGAACTTACCAACCCATATGACTCTGGACTGTAGGAAGGAACAGGAGTACCCTGAGGAAACCCACGCTGTGATAGAGAATATGTATAAACTCCTTACAGACATAAATTATGCAATTCGCTGTATGTGAATGTGGGACAAATAAAACTAACAAAACTAATTGGCTTAGTTACCTACAATTCCACCTTCAACACACCATGGTCAGTGACATTGCTAAATGACGTACTCCTATAAGTGCATGCAGTATATAAAAATAACCAGTTACTTTCCCCAAGCAGTAGGGCTAATCAACAACTCCATCCACTAACCCACAACTCCACACTCCCACCACCACTACTTTATTATTTCCTGTAAGAGTACTCCTGTGCCTAGCATCACTTTAGGGACATCTATTCAATCTATGTATGTAAGTTCTAAGTTCAAAGTAAGTTTTATTATCAAAGTACATATATGTCACCATATACAACCCTGAGTTTCTTGTGGGCATACTCAGCAAATGTATAGAAGTGTAACTATAACAGGATCAATGAAACATCAGAGTACAGAAGACAACAAACTGTGCAAATGCAAAAATAAATAGCAATAAATAACAAGAACATGAGATAATGAGATAAAGAATCCTTAAAAGTGAGATAATTTTATTAACGACCTGGATGTGGGGGTAGAAGGGTGGGTTGGCAAGTTTGCAGATGACATAAAGGTTGGTGGTGTTGTAGATAGTGTAGAGGATTGTCAAAGATTGCAGACAGACATTGATAGGATGCAGAAGTGGGCTGAGAAGTGGCAGATGGAGTTCAACCCGGAGAAGTGTGAGGTGGTACACTTTGGAAGGACAAACTCCAAGGCAGAGTACAAAGTAAATGGCAGGATACTAGGTAGTGTGGAGGAGCAGAGGGATCTGAGGGTACATGTCCACAGATCCCTGAAAGTTGCCTCACAGGTGGATAGGGTAGTTAAGAAAGCTTATGGGGTGTTAGCTTTCATAAGTCAAGGGATAGAGTTTAAGAGTCGCTATGCAATGATGCAGCTCTATAAAACTCTGGTTAGACCACACTTGGAGTACTGTGTCCATTTCTGGTCACCTCACTATAGGAAGGATGTGGAAGCATTGGAAAGGGTACAGAGGAGATTTACCAGAATGCTGCCTGGTTTAGAGTGTATGCATTATGATCAGAGATTAAGGGAGCTAGGGTTTTACTCTTTGGAGAGAAGAAGGATGAGAGGAGACATGATAGAGGTGTACAAGATAATAAGAGGAATAGATAGAGTGGATAGCCAGCGCCTCTTCCCCAGGTCACCACTTCTCAATACAAGAGGACATGGTTTTAAGGTAAGGGGTGGGAAGTTCATGGGGGATATTAGAGGAAGGTTTTTTACTTAGAGAGTGGTTGGTGCGTGGAATGCACTGCCTGAGTCAGTGGTGGAGGCAGATACACTAGTGAAGTTTAAGAGACTACTAGACAGGTATATGGAGGAATTTAAGGTGGGGGCTTATATGGGAGGCAGGGTTTGAGGGTCGGCACAACATTGTGGGCCAAAGAGCCTGTACTGTGCTGTACTATTCTATGTTCTATGTTCTATTGGTTGTGGGAATATCCTAACAGCAGTAAGCTATCTTATGAATTTATATTTATTGTGTTTTTTTGGTATTGTCTTCTTTATCTTGAGATTTTATGTACCGCGTCAGATCCAGAGTAACAATTATTTTGTTCTCCTTTACACTCATGTATTAGAAACAATCCTGAATCTTGAATCTTAACACTTTTATCTATGCGTGAGAGGTGAAAGCTCCACTGAGAGGAAAATAGACTACTTCAGCTGCACGAGGTGTATCAAATAACAGTGCGGCACAGTGATTGTGCAACCTGCTTTAGATAAAACTGAGCTGTAATTCTGATGTTACTCTTCAAGACACCACCTTGCAATATGCTCGGAATCTTCACACTGCTGCATCACCTTTTTTTAGTGTTTCAGAAAGCTTGGCTCACTGCTTTCTGTGCTGTTTTTGAACATCATTAATTAATCACCTTTCTGATCCAGCCACACCATTTGAGTGCATAGTGTGTCACCTCAGGTCACCAGAGGGAAGACTGACGAACCGTAGGATTTGAACAGATATTCAGTAGGCCAGGTGGCAAGGATGTAGTAGAAAGCAGAGTTAAAGTTGTAGGCATTCTGCAGATGCTGGAAACCTTTAGCAATACACACAAACTTCTGGAGAAACTGAGCAAGTCAAGTAGTATATACTTTGTATGAAACATAGGACATTGAACTCAGTATAGGCCCTTCACCCCACAAAGTTGGTCCTTCATTTTTCCGAGTGCCTACCTAAGAGTTTCATAGTAATGTATCTAATGTATCTGCCTCTACCACCAGCCCTGGTTCAATGCTTTATTTCCCTCCATAGATGCTGCCTGATTTGTTGAGTTCCAACAGCATTTTGTGTATGTTGTTCAACTCTAGGCTGAAGGACTTTTATCAGAACTAGGAAAAGCTACAAATCAAACAGATTTTAAGCTGTGGAGAAGAGAGAATCGGAATTAGAATTGGTTTATTATTGTCACATGCATCAAGATATACTTAGTGGCAAATTTATTAAGCACCTCTTGAATATTTATAAAAAGGACAAGGAGTATATATGTTCATGGTCTTCTGCAGCTGTAGCCTGTCACTTGAAGGTTCACCCTGATGTCTTTTCAGAGATGCTATTCTGTTGTAACGTGGTTCTTTGCATTATGGTCGCCTTCCTGTCAACTTGAACCGGTTTGGCCAGTATCCTCCAACCTTTCTCATTAACGAGGTATTTTTGTCACCGAATTGCCATTCACTTAGATTTATTTTGTTTGTTTTGCACATCTGTAAACTCCAGAGATGGTTGTGTGTGAAAATCCCAGGAGACCAGCAACTTCTGAGATACTCAAATGATTGTTGGTCTGGCAACAAGAATCATTCCATGATCAGTCATTTAGATCACATTTCTTCCCTATTCTGATGTTTCGTCTGAACAACAACTGAACCTCTTGCAACACACATCAAAGTTACTAGTGAATGCAGCAGGCCAGGCAGCATCTCTAGGAAGAGGTACAGTCGACGTTTCAGGCCAAGACCCTTCGTCAGGACTAGTCTCGGCCTGAAATGTCAACTGTACCTCTTCCTAGAGATGCTGCCTGGCCTGCTGCGCTCATCAGCAACTTTGATGTGTGTTGCTTGAATTTCCAGCATCTGCAGAATTCCTGTTGTTTGCAACTGAACCTCTTGACCATGCTTGCAGGCTTTTATGCATTGAGTTGCTGTCACATGATTAGCTGATGAGGTATTTGCATAAATGATCAGGTGTACAGGTGTACCTAATAAAGTGCGCACTGGGGAAAGCTCTTGTTTGCATGGTTGTCATATTGATCATGTCATATAGAAGTACATTGAGGCAGTGAAAAGGAAAATAGAATGAAGGTGATAGTGTGGAAGTTCCTGAAAAAAATAGATTGAATTGAAAGTGGACAAATAATTGGCAAGGTCCACAATGAGCTAAGTGTTGAACATGAGTTGTTGGAGCTGCACTCATCCAGGCCACTGATGATGGGAATGATTTGAAGTGTCTTGAACTTCATAAGACATACAATTTACAGTTTTAAATTTAAAGTGATTATCATTACATTGTACACTGCCACAGAGGTCAATGGAGGCCAAATCATTCATTCACTCAATATGTGCTGTGTTGTATAACGTACGCGATCATGGCCTTTCCATGACTATGATTGTTCTTGGCAAATTTTTCTGCAGAAATGGTTTTCCTTTGCCTTCTGCTGGGCAGTGTCTTTATAAGACGGATAACCTCAGCCATCAACAATACTCCTCAGAGGTTGTCTGTCAGGACTTGTGATTTGCATCAGCTGCTCTCACCAGGTGCCCATCCACCACCTGCTCCCACGGCTTCACGTGACCCAGATCGGTGGTCTAAGCAGGTGTTACACCTTGCCCAAGGGGGACCTGCAGAACAGTGAAGACAAGAAGCACCTTACACCTCCTTTGGTAGAGACATATCCCCAACCCGCCACCCTATCACATACATTCAGTGGCCACTTTATTAAGTACAGAAGGTCAAAATCTGCTTTGAAATGTCTGGATGCCCTCTGCAAATTTAAAGGATGCTCTAAAAATGTATAGCTTGAAATTACTTTCTCATTAACTTCACAGAAATAAACTTCAGGGACTGCAATTGAATGTGTTGACACCCTTGTAGAGCACATTTGCACTGGCAAAGTGAGGAGGTGGGGGAGTTAATTACCAAGCAAATTACTTTAATTCTCCTCACCTAGTCCCAAGGTAATGAGGTTAATCGGAGAGCACCCCTCATTTATCCACAGACTGTTCCTAGCACAGCACAGTTTGGCAGTTAAATCCAGCATCATGCTCCTCCTTCACTACTCTGTACTGAAACATAAGGCCATGAGATATAGAAGCAGAATTAGGCCATTCAGCCCTTTGAGTCTTTCACTGCCATTCCATCAGGACTGATTAATTATCCCCCTCAACCCCATTCTCCTGCCTTCTTCCTGTAGCCATTGATATCCTTAATAAATACATATCAACCTCCGTTTTAAATATCCCCAATGATTTGGCCTCCACTGCCATCTGTGGCAATAAATTCCACAGATCCACCACCCTATGGCTGAAGAAATTTGTCCTTATCTCTGTTCTGATGGGGAACCTTTCTATTTATTATTCTTGTGAACCTCCTCTGGGCTATCTTCAATGCCAGCACATCCTTTCATAGATAAGAGGCTCAGAACTGCTCACAGTAATCCATGTGCAGTCTGATCAATGCGTTATAAAGCCTCAGCAGGAATACTGGAGTCTACCTCGTGCTCTTTCAACACCTGAAGTTCTGGTGTATCAGAAAGCAATGTCCCCATGAACATGTGCCTCATTCCTGAATGAACAGAAATCATGAAGTTATGTGATATAACATATACCTGGACAAAAAGGATTGTCTTATGAAAATAGGTTGAGTGAGCTAGGGATTTTCTCTTTGGAGCAAAGGAGGATTAGGGGTGACTTGATAGCACTGTACAAAATGATAAGAGGCCGAGAGAGCGGGGATAGCCAGAAAATTATTACTTGGATGGAACTGGTTAACACAAGGGGGCATAATTTTAAGATGATTGGAAGAAAGTTTGGGGAATATCAGAGGTAAGTTCTCTGCACAGGGAATGGTAAGTGTGTTGAATACCCTGCTGGGGTAAAGGTAAGGACAGATATGTTAGGAGCATTTAAGATACTCTTTCGTAAACACAAAATAATCTGCAGATGCTGGGGTCAAAGCAACACTCACAACATGCTGGAGGAACTCAGTAGGTCGGGTAGCATCCGTGGAAAAAACAGGCCCCAAACAGTCCTTCCAAGTGAGGCAACACTTCACTTGTGAGTCTGTTTGGGTCATCCATTGCATCCAGTGCTCCCGGTGGGGCCTCCTCTACATCGTTGAAACCCGACACAGATTGGGGGACCGCTTCGTCAAGCACCTCTGCTCCGTCCACCACAACAGACAGGATCTCCTGGTTGCCACCCACTTCAACTCTGCTTCCCATTCCCATTCAGATATGTCCATACATGGCCTCCTCTACTGCCATGATGAGGCAAAACTCAGGTTGGAGGAGCAACACCTCATATACCATCTAGGTAGTCTCCAGCCCCTTGGTATGAACATAGAATTCTCCAACTTCCGGTAATTCCCTCCCCCTCCTTTCCCCTATCGCTATGTCACTCTGCCCCCTCCCCCAGCTGCCTAGCACCTCCCTCATGGTTCTGCCTCCTTCTACTACCCATTGTGTTTTCCCCTATTCTTTCTTCACCTTTCCTGCCTATCACCTCCCTGCCTCCCTTCCCCCACCACTTTATCTTTCCCCTTCCTGGTTTTTCACCTGGAACCTACCAGCCTTCTCCTCCCCCACCGTCTTTATAGGGCCTCTGCCCCTTCCCTCTACAGTCCTGATGAAGGGTTCCAGCCTGAAACGTCAACCGATCTTTTCCACGGATGCTGCCCGACCTGCTGAGTTCCTCCAGTTGTGAGTGTTGCTAAGATACTCTTTGATAGACACATGGATGATACAATAATAAAGGGCTAGGTAGGAGGGAAGGGTTATATTGATCTTAAAAGTAGGTTAAAAGGTTGGCACAACATTGAGGGCCAATGAGTCTCTACTGTGCTGAAAGTTCTGTGTTCTATCCTCTGGCTCGGAGACAAGGAGGTACAGAACATAACAAGGTTATCGAAAAGCAATGTCCACAATCAAATCATTAATTAGCTCTGGGTGATCAAATGCAACAACCTATCAGTCAGAAGGACAGATGTAATCAGATACACAAAATAGCTTCAACCTTTGTGTTGTATGAGAAGGCTTACTCAAAGCAGAGCAGATGATTTGAAATTTAAAACTGGTATTAAATATGCCCAAGGATTGATTTACAATACTTGAATAATGGCAGAAGGTTTGTCCGAGTGTCATAAGGAAGAACATTTAAAAGCAATGCACGCAAAATGCTAGAGGAGCTCAGCATATCAGGCAGCATTTATGGAGTGGAATAACCAGTCAAAATTAATGCTTCCTTGAATGGTAAGATCCTTCAGATGCTGCCTGGCCCGTTGAGATCCTTCAGCATCTTCAGTGTATCACTCAAGATTTCCAATATTTACAAAATCTGTTGCGTCAACAACATTTAAAGTCTCTGTAAAATACATCAATGGGCAACCAAGTCAAAAATTGTTGTAAACTGAAAACTACAGTGAGTTAAACCAAGTGGTCTGATTGTTCACATAAGGATTTTCAATAAGGGCCAGTCCCCACAAGTGTTTGAAATTCATAAACCTTGAGCTTCCACCTATTTAATCCACTCAAATATTTTCATTTGTTTAAATGGACACAAAAACCATGGTCCGCAAATTTCTCATCAGCTCTTCAAAGCTCCTCCTCAGTGACGGCAATAGACTAGAATCTCACTGCCATTTTGTCCTCTTTCAATCACACATTCAATTTGTGAATTCTAAACGAATGTCTCAAACCCGAAACTTTGACTAAAGTGAGGCGATTTTCCACATCTGACATAGTAATCAGAAGCAACGTTTCAATATTCGATAGGTTTCAAGGGATAGCCCTCCCCCAATTCTTCTAAACTCCAGCGAGTACAGGCCCAGAGCCATCAAATGCTGCTTATACATTAACCCTTTTATTCCCAAGAACATTCTTGTGAACCTCCTCTGAACCATCTCCAGTCCCAGCACATCCTTTTTTTAAAATAAGCCCAAAATGGCCATACTTCAAGTATCCCTTTGTTCCTCTGTTTTCTGAAGTATCTCCCTGTATAGAAAATAGTCTATGATTCCTCCTTGAGTAAAAAATTCCTTTCCGCTTCCCTCTTCTTCTATTCCTCACTCTTCTGCTCACCAGCCTATCGCCTCTCACTTTTGCTCCTGCATCTTCCCCTTCTCCCATTGTCTGCTCTTCCCTCCTATCAGATTCCTTCTTCACTTCTCCCACCCGTGTGGCTTCACCTGTCACCTTCCAGCTATCCTCTTTCCCTTCCTCCCATTTTTTATTCCAGTGTCTTCCTGTTAAGTTTTGAAACTCCAAAACATAAAATTAGTTGAAAGAAAGATGTGGGAGTCCAAAATGTGAGTCAGACTTAGTTTTTCACTTTAAGCGTAGTGCGCACATATCATGTGGGGGGTTGTGCAAATTGATCTTGGCGATGTGCATTTGGTTTATTGGAACACACTCCTCTATTGCTTCCTTTGTGATCTGATCTTTCCTCTTGCTTTCCTCATCCACAACATCATCTGATGAATTCTGTTTCAATATCTCCATCGACTCCTTTCATTCTGGCCTTCTATTCATCCAGCTGGGCTTTAGTCTTTGCACTTACATTTACTTGCAGCTTTCTCTCTTGAAGTTCATGCAATAACCTTAATGCATGCAGATTAGATCTTGGTTCTTTATACTCACCAAAGCAAAATGCATGAAATTTTCCTGAATCTCATTGAAAGCTCTTCTAGCTTAGAAACAAGCCACATTTTGCAAATTTCTGACTGATTAACATCTGAGGAACTTGTTCGGCTATGTTGCCGACAAAAGCTGTTGTAGTCGGACCACTGCTTTCATCTCTTTCACGATCCCCCTGAACAGCATGGTTCTGTGGTCCAATGTGCTTGGCACCACCAACTTGTTGTCCTCTATTGGGATATTGCATGGAGACAATTGTGGCATCATACAGTGCCTTTCTTAATTCGCTTTCAGTTGACTTTATTGCAGGGGATGTGGTATACAAATGGTGGATGGATCTCCAGTCAAATTGTTGCCACAGCCAATCACGGCCCCAAAATGACACACAAGCCCAATATGGCTAGTTGGTTGTTGCATTTCACTGTTAGAAATGTCATTCCCACAGGAGTTATCTTTTTGCCTAGTGTAATTTCTTAGTTGGGTATCTGTAGTGTTTGAATAGCATTTCCAGTGTATCTTTGAAATACCATTCAAACTTATTTTGTGGAATGAATGAAACAGCTGAGCAGTGTCCAATTCCATTGTAATTACTTTGCTGTTTATTTTTGCTGAAAGCCACATCGCTTGTCTATTGTAGGTTTTCATATTGTAAATCTAAATGCTACGTAGTCCTGTATCACTCTCATCATTTTCAGGTTTTTCGTCAACAGCATACAGATTAGAGCTCTTCCTGAAAGTGCAATTCGACTTTTTTTCTTTTTCTCTTCCCTGTGCAGTCCATTCATTTTTGTCTGCCCAACATGATCTTTATATGTGTCCTACTTTTGTTGCATTTTCTGCAACTTTCACCTTTAAAACCGTATTGATCTGGTTTATGTTTGAAGATTCAAAATACCTTTATTATTGAAGTATGTACGCAGTATACAGCTCTGAGTACTTACACACCATTACAAAATAAAGAAGAACCATGAAACCAACCTGATTGAAGAAAATCTGCAATCTCAAACACCTCCATCTGCCACACACAAAAAGTCCCGTAAATGGTAATGAAAATAAATTGAAAAATAGAATCTAAAACACAAAAGGCATATTTCATTACACCTCAGCTCAGTGTTCGTTATCTGCAGGCTGCCCAATTCTAAAATCACCCAATAATGGTAACAAAAGAAAGCAACCACAACTAGAACTAAAATAGAATTAGAGTCCTCAATCCATGTTGATTAAACCTTGCTACAGCCTCATCCACTGATGTTTCCCTTTAGACATGGCAATTTTGTTCACACATACCTTCATTCCTGACAGCAACTCAGTAGCATTTCTGTCTGCTGTTTCCATTGATACAGTAATTTCAACTGCTCTTCAGTTAGGATCCATGTTTGAATGTTTCCTTTTATGATTTCACAAACTAAGTAATCTCTCAGTGCATCACTAAATCCATTATCGAACTGAAAATGCTCAGACAACGTCTTCAATTCAACCATGTACATGAAAATAGATTCATCTTCCTTTTGATTCAGCTTACAGTATGAAACCTAGTGTTCTGCAATCAACAATAGTTTCAGTTCTAAATGTTCCTGTTCATGATATCAGAAAGCTATTTTGGCTGCTTTGGTAGGAGCAGTTAAACTTCAAAGCAAACGATATGCCTTTAAATCCATAGCACACAACAAATTGGTACTTGTTCCTTATTGTCCATTCCATTTGCTTTAAGATACTGCTCAGTCTGTTCAGTATATAAAATCCAGTTATCTGTTGTGTAATCAAACATATCAATCTTTCTGACATAGCCAGCCATTTCCACTCTTTTTTTATGTTTATTATCATCTGGTACTCACTGTTTATGAGCCAGTGAATTCTTCCCTTTTCCGCCTTTTTTTTTACCCTGATTGTTTCTCTATTTCCCTACCAAAGGCATGTGCTCCACTGTTTTTCTTTAACTATATTGTCTCACTCAGCTTCAACAGGTAGGTAGCCAACTCAGGGTCCATTTAAAAATACGTAATCACTCCTGCTATGTTTTGTAACTCCAAAACATAAACATAAGAGTTCAAAATGTGAGTTTAACTTAGTTCTTATTTTATGCAAGGCGTGCACCTATCAGGTGGTAGCCTCATGATGTATGCAATTTACTTACTTTTACATATAATCCATCATGAATTTATTCATACAAACAAGAATGCTGGATCACACAATATATTTACAATATTACTCAAATACTACTAAAATACCAAATACGAATCTTCCCCCTTCCTTTTCAGTCCAGAAGAAGGGATTCCACCTGAAATGTCAACTGTTTATGCAATTCCACAGATGGCCTGCTGAGTTCCTCCACCATTTTGTATGTGTTGCCCTGGACTTCCAGCACCTGCAGAAATTTTTGTGTTTACTTTTATCCTAACATCCCTCTGTTCCATAACACTCCAGAGAATTTCCTCTTTGGCAGTTTGACACCACTTCTAGTATTAAACACTCTGATGGGTATTTTTAGTGATAGATTTAATTAGACTGTTAAAAGAGGCTATTCCTGGACATTCTTATGGTCTTTTGCGAGCAGCTGCCAATTCATTGACAATTAGCATCAAATTGTTTTGTTCTGAGTTTCCGCCAACTGGTTGCTGGATTCAGATTGGCCACATTACATACAACATTACAGACATGCAATTGTCAACCTTGCAGCTAACATGAAGATAGGTGGATGGGCAAGTAGTGCTGAAAAAGCACAGAGGCTCAAAGTTCAAAGTACATTTATTATAAAACTATGTGTACATTATATAACATTGCCTGTCTCCAAACAACAGCTTCGAAACAAAGAACCCTAAAAAAAGCCACAAAAAAAGAATTCCAGACAACTGATGTGCAGAAAGGAAAAAAAATCATGCAAACAATAAACACAAGTAAATAGTGTTTGAATTGAAGTTTACAAAACATATAAAACATAGGAAAACATAGAAAATAGGTGCAGGAGTAGGCCATTTGGCCCTTCGAGCCTGCATCGCCATTTATTATGATCATGGCTGATCACCCAACTCAGAACCCTGCACCAGCCTTCCCTCCATACCCACTGATCCCTGTAGCCACAAGGGCCATATCTAACTCCCTCTTAAATATAGCCAATGAACTGGCCTCAACTGTTTCCTGTGGCAGAGAATTCCACAGATTCACCACTCTCTGTGTGAAGAAGTTTTTCCTAATCTCGGTCCTAAAAGGCTTCCCCTTTATCCTCAAACTGTGATCCCTTGTTCTGGACTTCCCCAACATCGGGAACAATCTTCCTGCATCTAGCCTGTCCAATCCCTTTAGGATTTTATACGTTTCAATCAGATCCTCCCTCAATCTTCTAAATTCCAACGAGTACAAACCCAGTTCATCCAGTCTTTCTTCATATGAAAGTCCTGCCATCCCAGGAATCAATCTAGTGAACCTTCCTTGTACTCCCTCTATGGCAAGGACGTCTTTCCTCAGATTAGGGGACCAAAACTGCACACAATACTCCAGGTGTGGTCTCACCAAGGCCTTGTACAACTGCAGTAGTACCTCCCTGCTCCTGTACTCGAATCCTCTCGCTATAAATGCCAGCATACCATTCGCCTTTTTCACCGCCTGCTGTACCTGCATGCCCACTTTCAATGACTGGTGTATAATGACACCCAGGTCTCGTTGCACCTCCCCTTTTCCTAATCGGCCACCATTCAGATAATAATCTGTTTTCCTATTTTTGCCACCAAAGTGGATAACTTCACATTTAACCACATTAAGTTGCATCTGCCATGAATTTGCCCACTCACCCAACCTATCCAAGTCACCCTGCATCCTCTTAGCATCCTCCTCACAGCTAACACTGCCACCCAGCTTCGTGTCATCCGCAAACTTGGAGATGCTGCATTTAATTCCCTCATCCAAGTCATTAATATATATTGTAAACAACTGCGGTCCCAGCACTGAGCCTTGCGGTACCCCACTAGTCACCGCCTGCCATTCTGAAAAGGTCCCGTTTATTCCCACTCTTTGCTTCCTGTCTGCTAACTAATTCTCTATCCACATCAATACCTTACCCCCAATACCATGTGCTTTAAGTTTGCACACTAATCTCCTGTGTGGGACCTTGTCAAAAGCCTTTTGAAAATCCAAATATACCACATCCACTGGTTCTCCCCTATCCACTCTACTAGTTACATCCTCAAAAAATTCTATGAGATTCGTCAGACATGATTTTCCTTTCACAAATTCATGCTGACTTTGTCAGATGATTTCACTGCTTTCCAAATGTGCTGTTATCACATCTTTGATAACTGACTCCAGCAGTTTCCCCACCACCGACGTTAGGCTAACCGGTCTATAATTCCCCGGTTTCTCTCTCCCTCCTTTTTTAAAAAGTGGGGTTACATTAGCCACCCTCCAATCCTCAGGAACTAGTCCAGAATCTAAGGAGTTTTGAAAAATTATCACTAATGCATCCACTATTTCTTGGGCTACTTCCTTAAGCACTCTGGGATGCAGACCATCTGGCCCTGGGGATTTATCTGCCTTTAATCCCTTCAATTTACCCAACACCACTTCCCTACTTCCCAAAGACAGTTCCAACCAGGAAATCTTTGTTCAGTGCAGAACAGAGCAGCAAACTGAAATGCCCATCCCGTCCCGTCCCTCGCATCAGTCCCTGACGTCCTTGCTTTTTCAATCGGGCCCAGCATTTAAATTGACTAAATAACGTAGAAGCCTTTTAAAGAAGGATTTATACAGATTAGAAGAATGGGCAAAGAGAGGTAGATGGAATATAGTGTTGGGAAGTATATGGTCATGCACTTTGGTTCTTTGGTTGAAGGAATAAAGGTGTGGACTATTTTCTATTATGGGAGATAATTGAAAAATCAGAGGTGCAAAGAGAATTGAGAGTCTTCATGCAAGATCTCTTGAAGGTTAATAATTTGCAATTCAGTTGATGGTAAAGAAGGCAATTCAATGTTATGATTCATTTCAACAGGACTAGAATTTAAAAGCAACAATGTGATGATAAGGCTTTTTGGGGCACTGGTCACTCTATGCTTGAAGAATTATGGGCAATTTTAACCCCTAATTTAAGAAAGGATGTGCTGAGATTGGAGAAGGTACAGAGGAGTTTCTCAAGAATGATCCTGGAAATGAAAGCTTTAATGGCTCCAAGCCTGCACTCAATGGGGAAAGTCTTTGAAAGCTATTGAATGTTTAAGTACCTTGATAGAATGGACTTTGAGAGTATGTTCCCGACAGTGGGGGTGTCAATGACCTCAGTCTCAGAATAAAAGGACATCTCTTTAGAATAGAGATGAGGAAAAATATCTTCCGACAGAGCGCAGTGAAACTGTGGAATGCATTGGCACAGACAGCTGTGGAGGCCAGGTCGTTGGACATATTTAAAGCTGATTTTGTTAGGTCCTTGATTAGGAAGGGTTACAAGTTAGAATTAAAGGTTAAGGGGAGAAGGCAGGAGAATGGTATTGAACAATCAAGATCAACAGTGTCTGAGATACCAAACATTCCACAGTCAAAGTCAATTCGATCACATTTCTTCCCCATTCTGATGTTTGGTCTGAACAACAAATTAACTTCTTGATCATGTCCGCGTGCTTTTATGCATTGAGTTGCTGCCACACATATGTAATAAAATGGCCACTGAGTGTTTATATACAGTATATGTTAAAAAGAAAATGTTATGCTATAGAAAACATAATTTTTTAAAACAAAGTTTAGAAATATTTGATATAAAAACTGTTGCAAATAACTTTCGAAAACAAATGAGTAAAATCAATCCAGTCAGTGACTTATAGTATACGTGCATGCCCGTGAAAAATAAACTTCCTGGAAAATTTCGGTATCATAAATAATGGCCAATTATTAACCAGAAGTTTTGCAAAGTAATAAAAATTGAAATGCAACATCCTCAGTTTTTGTTTTTTTTTCTGTTCCCCAGTCGATCAGTGAGAGGAAGTTGGATCAATTATGGGAAAGAACTTCGGAAATTATCCTGCAGGCTGCTCCACTCATCTGGCGTGGTTACAACATAATAACTTCCAGAAATTAACTGGCAGATGCAGCAAATCTCTTCAAGTGATTTCTTATGGAGATGCTGGTCCCATCACACAAGTTACATCACTTGCTGTTAAGAGAAGTGAGTCAAGCATTCTGTAGTCTCTCTGATATGATTGCCAAGTAATTAATGGTATGCGGAAGCCAGAATCAAACAGTTTTTGTTTTTCTGTTTAGTGCTTGAACAATTGCCAGCTCGTTGATTTAGTATGTGCTCTACAATCTTTAACCTGACTCCCTGCTGTCGGCAGACAATACCTATTATACCCCCTCCACCATCAACTGATGCCATGCTATGTGCACAAAACACACACACACACACACACACACACACACACACACACACGCCCGAACATGCACACGCTTGCACACACAAAATTCATAAAGCATAAGTGAACAAGGCTACTCCATTCCCTACTGGAGTATGGGATCGCGCTGTTGAAATTGGGTGACCAACCAACAGGGATTCTGCAGATGCTGGAAATTCAAGCAACACACATCAAAGTTGCTGGTGAACGCAGCAGGTCAACACACAAATTGGGTGACTCTGGCTTTGTAAGAGATAGAGATTCCATCTTTGTAATTTTTTTTAATTAATCCGTACCACATGCACAGTAAATACCTGTTTTGCACGGACGGGAGTAGCGCCGTAATCTCGTTACCTTAAGCAATGGAAATAAAGTTTGATTCTATTCTAAAGGCATCAGAGATTCCAGGAGATAATTCCAGTCCACATTTGAGTCCCAGACCAGCTATCAGTTCTGACAGGGATTGTATCATATAACCATCCGGGTACAAAACAAAGTCAGTAGCATCACTGGCAATAGCACATCCCTTCTTGATGAGCTTAATGCATTCAATGCAGGTTTTGAACAGAAGGAGATTTGAACGTCCCTAGCGCCTCTTTAGTTGTGAACTTCTCATGATTCAGGACATTAACAAAGACAGGTGTGAAAAACAGGCCCGAAAGATCAGTGGGGACCCAACTCACCCCAACCACAATCTATTCCAGCTGCTACCATCCGGGAAACGGTACTGCAGCATAAAAGTCAGGACCAACAGGCTCCAGGACAGCTTTTTCCACCAGACCATCAGATTGATTAACTCACGCTGAGTTGAGTGTATTTCTATGTTATATTGACTGTTCTATTTATTACAAATTATTATAAATTACTATGTTCGCACATTGCGCATTTAGACGGATATATAATGTCCATACATGAGGATTTTTACTCCTCATGTATGTGAAGGATGTAAGAAATAAAGTTAGTTCAATTCAGCCCAACCCAACAGGCTGCAGTACATCTCAATTCAGTCGCTGTTCCCGATGTAAGATCGATCTTCCCGAATGTGAATCCAAAGAGGGTATTTGGCCTGGATTCTGCCCCCGGCTGTGTTCTTAGATCCTGTGCAGATCAGCAAGTGCGGCTACTTGCAGATATTTCTGACCCCTGCCTGTTGCAGTCTGAGCTTTGCAGCTGCTTTAAGAAGACTACCATCATCCCAGCAAAAGCGATGAATCCGTGAGCGCCAATGTGCACACTAGACGGCTTCATTAAAATGGGCCTTTTTTCTTTTTTCTTTACTAACCCTATCGTCAGATTAAGATTTATAAAATTCAATCATTAAATCGCATGTGGTGTACTGTCTGATATTTTGCGGTGCGGATTTGTAACTGGGCAGCACATCACACAGCATCCACACAAACGAGCTTTCTCAGTTTGGTTGGGCCAGAGGCTGTCTTCCCCTAGGCAAACGCATGCTAGTCGAACCTGAGCGTTACACATGGATAGAAGATTAGCTGACTGGCAGGAAGTAAAGAGCGGGAATAAAGGGGGCATATTGTGGTTGGCTGCTGGTGACTAGTGGTTTTCCACAGGGGTCAGAGTTAGTACTGCTTCCTTTCAAATTATATGTCAGCAATTTGGATGATGGGATTGATGGCTTTGTGCCCAAGCTCGCAGATGGTATGAAGAAAGGTGGACTGGCAGGTAGTGCTGAGGAAACAAAGAGACTGCTGAAGGAATTAAGTAGATATGGAGAATGTGCAGAGCAGTGGCACTTGGAACGTAATGTAAGGAAGTGTATACTCATGCACTTTGGTAGAAAATATAAAGGTGTAGAATACTTTCTAAATGAGGAGAAAATTCAAAAATCAGAGATGAAAAGAGACTTGGGAGTCCTTGTGCACAATTTACTAAAGATTAACTTCCAATTTCAGTCGCTGGTAAACAAGGCAAATGCAATGATAATATTCATTTCAAGAGGACTAGAATATAAGAGCAAGGATGAAATGCTGAAGCTTTGTAAGTCCTAAATTGATGTGCTGGCATTGGAAAGGGTCCAGAGAAGGTTCATGAGAATGATTCCAGGAATGAAAGCGTTAACATATGAAGGGTTTTTGATAGTTCTAGGCCTGTACTTACTGAAGTTTGTAAGATTGAGAAAGATCTTATTGAACATAGCACTTAGAACATAGAACAGTACAGCACAGTACAGGCCCTTCAGCCCACAATGTTGTGCCGACCCTTAAACCCTGCCTCCCATATAACCCCCCACCTTAAATTCCTCCATATACCTGCCTAGTAGTGTCTTAAATTTCATTGGTGTATCTGCCTCCACCACTGTCTCAGCCAGTGCATTCCACGCACCAACCACTCTATCAGTAAAAAATCTTCCTCTAATATCCTCCTTGAACTTCCCACCTCTTACCTTAAAGCCATGTCCTTTTGTACTGAGCAGTGATGCCCTGGGGAAGAGGTGCTGGCTGTCCACTCTATCTATTCCTCTTAATATCTTGTACACCTCTATCATGTCTCCTCTCATCCTCCTTCTCTCCAAAGAGTAAAGCCCTAGCTCCCTGAATCTCTGATCATAATGCATACTCTCTAAACCAGGCAGCACCCTGGTAAATCTTCTCTGTACCCTTCCCAATGCTTCCACATCCTTCCTATAGTGAGGTGACCAGAACTGGACACAGTACTCCAAGTGTGGCCTAACCAGAGTTTTATAGAGCTGCATCATTACATCACGACTCTTAAACTCTATCCCTCGACTTATGAAAGCTAACACCCCATAAGCTTTCTTAACTACCCTATCCACCTGTGAGGCAACTTTCAGGGATCTGTGGACATGTACCCCAGATCCCTCTGCTCCTCCACACTACCAAGCTTATATTCTGAATGCTTACTTTGATAGTAACAGTACTTTGAATCTTTGAATTTGAGGCTCCAGTGCACAGGGTCGAATAATACTGCAAAAGATGGTAAACTCAGCTGCTCCATCATGGGCACTAGCCTCCTCGAGAAGGTGGCACCCATCATTAAGGGCACTCACCACCAGGGCATGCCCTCTTCTCTTCACTACCATCAGGGAGAAGGAACAGGAGCCCAAGGACCCACACAAAATGCCTTAGGAAGAGCTTCTTTCTTTCTGCCATTTTGTTCCTTAATGGTCCATAAATCGTCCATCCTCCTGCAGGCGGTCACAAAACAAAGCAACAACGTGGATCCCATTCAAGGAAGCATCAACTACCAACGTGTGAAATAAAGAACAAATTGCGCAAACAGCAATGGTCCATAAACCTATGAATACTACTTCACTAAATTCAGTAGCTACTTTATTAGGTACACCTATACACCTGCTCATTAATGCAAATATTTAATCAGTTAATAGTGTGGCAGCAACTCAATGAATAAAAATACGCAGACATGGTCAAGATGGTCAGTTGTTGTTCAGACCAAACATTAGAATGGGGAAAAAAGTTGATCTAAGTAACTCAGCGCGCGCGGCCATTCCAGTGAATGATATCTGTTATATGTCAAGTAGGGTACCAGTCACAATCCTGATTTGATGCAGACAGACGTGTGAGTATGGAGGAACATCTGGAGAAACTTCTGAAATGCCCGCTTCGTTGCCGCTGCTACTGTGTGGTCCAGAACCTCTGGAGGAGAAGGCCCCAAATCCTCGGCTTTGCTTGCTTCAGGGGCTGGGGCGAGGTCGAAGGCACTCGGCAGAGGATGGCACTTGGGGGGCTGTATCAGAGGGGCTGGTTGGAGGCTCAAAGTTTTCAGTCGGACGGACTCAGAGTCGGCTGTGGTTGGGTGCTTCCAATGCATCCGCAGTTGTCGGTGCCTGGAGGTTTATGGCAGGGAGTTTCTCCTTTTGCCGCCTGCTATCGGGGACTATCGGGAGTCGATCGGGACTTTGAGTCTTTTTTTTACCGTGCCCACGGTCTGCTCTTTATCAAATTATGGTATTGCTTTGCACTGCTGTAACTATATGTTATAATTATGTGGTTCTGTCACTGTTAGTCTTTGGTTTGTCCTGTTTTCTGTGATATCACTCTGGAGGAACATTGTATCATTTCTTAATGCATGTATTTCTAAATGACAATAAATGAGGACTGGGTGTCCTCATAATCTAATCTAATTGAGCATGGAATGATTGTTGGCACCAGACTGGGTGGTTTGAACATCTCAGAAAATGCTAACCTCCTGGGATTTTCATGCGCAGCCGTCTCCAGAGTTTACAGAGAATGATGTGAAAACAACAGTAAGTGGAAGTTCTGTAGCTGAAAATGCCTTGTTAATGAGAGAGCTCAGAAGAGAATGGCCAGGCTGGTTCAAGCTGACAGGATGTCAACAGTAACTCAAATGCGTTACAACAGTGGTGTACAGAAGAGCATCTCACAACAAACCCTGAAGTGGATGGGCTACAGCAGCAGAAGACCATGAACATACACTCAGTGGCCACTGGATCAGGTACAGGAGGTGGCCAATTAGTGTACTTTGTTCCCTTTCTGCACTCTGTAATTTTTGGAATATTTCTTATTGGACCCTGTAGAGAATAACAAATTTCATGACATATGTAAGTGATGATAAACCTGATTCTGAAACTATTCACTACAGACCCACGCCCTAAGGGCATGTTTTTTCAAGATTCAGGATTCAAGATTGTTTCATGTCATTTCCAGTACACAAGTGTAAAGGAGAACAAAATAACTGTTCACCTAGATCCGATGCAACACACAGAAATGTCATTACAAAGAACATAATCATAAAAAAACACAATAAATATAAATAGATAAGATAGCTGATATACATAGATTGATTGCTTGGATTGCATTCAGTATCTATTCGATAAAGCAGATATTGCTACAAATGCCACCATACAATTATTACTATTCAGACTCAATACTCAAAGGATGTACTCCAGAAATCATATATGTAAAGTACTATATGTAGGTAGACTGTAATTATATAGAACTTGTTGTTTATTTGTTAATTATCCATTAGAAGCTCTACTTTTGACTCACATGCCTTTGTCAAGCATGATGAAAATAAACTCTTGTTGCTCTAATGTGAATTTGACACCTTTCTCTTCCTCTTCACTGTTACTTTCCCTTGAGAATTTAATGCCTTATTCAAATAGCAGAATTCAAAATAGAATTCAGCGCAATCACATTAGAACATGGAACACAGTTCAGCACAGAAACAGGTTATTCGGCCCACAACATTGTACTGAACCAGCTAAAAAGCAAATAAAAAAACACTCAAGCATTATACCTTCCTACTTACACCATGGAATATCCTTCCATCTTCCTTACATCCATGTACCTATCCAAACGTCTCCTAAAAGCCTCCAATATATTTGCCTCTACAATACCAGGCAATGCATTCCCGGCATCCACAACTTTCTGAGTGAAAAAAAAATCCCATACATCTCCTTTGAAGGCTTCTCAATCTTCTAAACCTCTACCAAATCTCCCCTCTGCCTTCAACACTCCAGAGAAATCAACACAAGTTCATCCAGCCTCTCATGATAGCACATGCCCTCTTAGCCAGTCAGCATCCTGGTAAGCATCTACTGCATCCTCTCCAAAGCCTCAATATCCTTCCTATAGTGGGGAGACTAGAACAGTACGCTATAGTCCAGATGTGGCCAATACTGAGACTACTGCTCAGAATGAGCCCAAAATCTTCCACCATTCTCCCTATAACTCTGCCAGTCTATCCTCCAGGAACATTCCTAGCAAAACAGCAAATGATTTTACTCACAAACAAGAGGAAACCTGCAGATGCTGGAAATTCAGCAGAATGCTTCTGCTGAATAGTCTCGGCCCAAAACGTCAACTGTACACTTTTCCATAGATGCTGCCTGACCTGCTGAGTTCCTTCTGCATTTTATATGTGTCAACTGATCTCACGCAGTGTTTTGCTACTTTACGAGTTATCTAGAAACATCAAATAATAAATCAGACACATGAAATCAAATTCTCCTGCAGTAACTGGGGAGGTTAATCTGGGATTTATCAGTAATGGTGATTATGAATTTTTGTAACATTAACGTCTTCTATAAAAGAAAATCTGGTGGGCCTCATTCAGATGCGAGTAATTCTGTACTTGCTCAACAGTCTCCACATTTATTTCAGAAGTTCATCATCTGTTGTATTTTACTTTCATCCTAACAAAACTATCCATCTTGTTTTCTTAGTTAGAACATACAGATCGTAGAACAGGACAGAAAAGGAACAGGTCCTTCATCCCACAGTATTAGTGCCAAAAGCATTCAGGTCCTTGAGCAAGGCACTGCCCAGTACTTGGACAATTTAAGCGCCAGTCTAAAGGGACTAGAAAGCTCAAGTCTGGACTGGAAACAAGGGTCAGATTGATTTTACTTGCTATCCGACAATGTTCATTCCTTTCTCTGCTGCGCCGAGTCTGTGAACTGCTCTAGCAGATGTCATCTCTGTAAGTTTGGCAGCAATTTGCCCCACTCAGCTGCTCGGAGGAGTGGATCTAAGGACTCAATCTGGTTCAGAATGCTGTCATTTGCTCCTGTTGTTTGCATGATGTGTGTGTGTGTGTTTTCCTCTTTCTCAGCACAGTGGTTATGGTCTTTCTTTTCTTTAATTGGGTTCTTCAGGTTTCTTGCTTTGTCGTCGCCTGTAAGCAAACCAGTCTCAAGGTGTATAATTTATTCTTTTTTGAGAACAAACGTTCTTTGAATCTCTGAGCCGTTGCATGCCCATGGGACAGCACAGTAGTATAGTGGTTAGGATGGTGCTTTACAGTACCAGTAACCGGGGTTCATTTCCTGACGCTACCTGTAAGGAGTTTATACGTTCTCCCCGTGATTGTGGAGTCTCCTCTGGGTCCTCCGGTTTCCCCTCACAGTCCAAAGGTGTACTGGTTGGTAGGTTAATTGGTCATTATAAATTGACCTGTGATTAGGCTAGGAATGAGTCGGGGGATTGCTGGGTGGCGCTGTTTCTCATTTAATTAATTAAAGTAATTCTCCTTTTCCTGCATGTGATCCACATCCCTCCATTCCCTGCATATTCATGTGTCTAGCAAACAACCTCTAAAAATATTACTAACGTACCTGCTTCCACCACCCTCCCTGGCAGGCTGTTCCAGGGGCTACCTCTTTCTGTGCAAAAATACTTGCCGGCTCATCATCTTTGAACTTTCCCCTTTTCGCTTAAAATGCTGTCACAGTCTGCTCTTGGAGGACTGGACCCAGGTGCGGAACAAAGGCAGGCTTCCTCTGTCACGGAGGTCGCTGGCATCCACTTAACCCAGGAGCGAAGGAATGCCAGGATCCCCGTGAAGAGACGGAACCAAGAGATTGGACTAGGAATACCAAAAGAGCCTCAGAGGAATGACATTGCGAGACAAATCGTTTTCTCCAACACAAAGTCTCCGCTAAGGCATTGAACGAGAGTCCTCTTTAAAAAATCATAGAACGCAGGAAACAAGTGCCTGTCACAATTAACTGATCAGATTAACCTGAAAGCATGAGGGATTGATGAAACTACTTAAGATAACAATTAGTAAATACAGGTGCCCAAGCACCCAAGAAGTTTAGGGGCTGCAGGGCTTATGACAAACTCTTGCCCTTTAGTACTCGACATTTCTTCCCTGGGAAAAGGGAAGATTCTGATTTTCAACCCTCTCTTAGCCTGTATAGAATGGAGAGAATGTTTCCATTAGTAGGAGAGTTGGAGAAGAGCAAACTGCCTCAGAATAAAAGGAAGTTCCGTTAAAACTGAGTAGAGGATGAACTTCTTCCAACAGACAGTGGAGAGTCTGTGGAGTTCATTGCCACATAAGTTTCAAGTCGCCTCTCAGCCACTATTGCTCTTGAGAATGGTTGACATTTCTAAACATTTCTCCCTTGCTCCACAATACCAGAATTTCAATCCGGGGAATGAAAGACTTAACATACAGTATGAGGAGTGTTTCGTATCACTGAGGTTCAGAACAATGAGGAGGATCTCATTGAAACCAACGGGATACCTGATAGAGTGGACATGAAAGAATGTTTCCATTCGAGTTCCATAGATTCACCAATATCTGGCTGAAGAAACTCTTCCCTTCAGAACAGAGATGAGAAGGAATTTCTTCAAGCTGATGTTGGTGAATCTGTGGAATTTGTTCCCACAGAGGACAGCGGAGGTAACTAACAAGCTCTTTGATCAGCTATGGTAGGCTCATGGCTGTGGACTCATTTTTGCAAACATAATTCTGAAGACTATTGCTTATTTTCATTGTTTGATTTGTTTTATTCTGCACATTGGGTGTTTGATGGTCTTTTTTCTGGGTTCTATTGTGTTTCTATGTTTTGTAAATGCCTGTAAAAATGAAGAATCTCAAGGTTGTATATGGTATTCATACTTCAATAATAAACGTACTTTGAACTTTGAACCAGATTCACTCAGGCACCTTTCCTTCCTGAAAATTCCTTTCCTCTTCAAATGTTTCACAATTCTCCTTGCCATCCATTAGTAGGCTACTCACATGAATCTCTCTTCTTCAGTTATCAATCTGAGTGCTTTTCTGGGCCGTAGATTCTGTTCCTTCACCAAACGGAAGATTAATCAGGCCAGTCTACTCCCACAGGGTAATACATCAATGTCTGCTGCAAAATAAAAAATGCTGAGAAATACAACAGGTCAGGCAGCATCTATAGAGGGGACTAAACAGTCAACATTTTGGGTCAGGGTTCTTCAGACAAATGGAAAGATAGAATGAGATAGCCAGTTTGAAAAGGTGTATGGATGGGCTGGAGCAAGCACTGGGAAGCAATACGTGGTTTGAGCATCTAATCCCAACATAAAGAGTTGCACCCTTGTCCAGCACCCTTCCTTTATGTTCTTCTACATACAGACATGTTTTTTTAATTATTTGCTGCTCATTAGGCCACTGGTGTTTAGGGCAGAAATGAAATTCCTCCATCTCTGAGCTTCCTACATCATGCTAGTAGCTTCCTCTTGGTTTTCACTACTGTCAGTCATGCAAGTCCAGATGGAGACTCAGGAATACTGTCACACTCAAATGTAAAAAGATTCTTCATTGCTGCTTCCATAACAGTTCTGTTTTATCAGTCGGGGTCATTAGCCCTGAGCTAAATCACCAAAACCGGAGAACTGGTGGATCGCTGTTAGACTGTCCTCAACCCTTTGACATGTTTGGCTTGGGTGACCCTACAAGAGCCAAAGCATAAAGACCTGACTACAGCCAGCATAGCTCTCTGAGCCATTGAGGTACACAAGCCTTCAATCCTCAAGAAGTTTGTGGTCGTCTTGGAGGATACATATAAACTGCTGCCATTTTATTACCTACCTCCTGTACCTAATAAAGTAGCCACTGGGTGTATTTCCTTTTGAAGTCAAAAAAGACCATGTCAATTCATCGATTATATATCAGCTTATTTCATTCCCAAATAATTGTCTGGGCAGCCTATTCTCTCCATTTATCACTCAGCTACGCAAAGGGGGCTCTGTAGTCATTTAGCTCCTTTCCCTAAACCTTCCCCCTCTTCTTTGAATCATAGACGGAACACTTGTTTATACCATCCGCAGATTGCTTGACTCCTGGCAAGTTAAGGAGTAGGACACAATTAACCCACCAATTATAATGGAGGATTTCAACAGGAGATGTTGACAATTCCTGATGCTGCCCATCCTGCTGAGTTCCTTCAGTACATTGCTTATTGCTCCATAACATGACTGCATCGCAGTTTGATATGGAAACACCAGTACACAAAAATAGAAAAACCTACAAAACGTGGTAGATACAGCCCGATCTGTCACAAGAAAAGCCCTCTCTGCCATTGACCACGTCTACATGAGGTGCCGCCACAAGAAAGCAGTATCCTTTATCAAGGAACCCCACCATCCAGGCCAAATACTCTTCTCATTGCTGCCATCAGGAAGCTTTAATTAGGTCCCACACCACCTGGTTCAGGAATAGTTATAATCCTTCAACCATCAGACTCCTGAACCAGTGTGGATATCTATTCTCCTCAACACTACAGTGATTCCACAACCTATGGACTCACTATCAAGAACTCTGCAAGTAATGTTCTCAGTATTATTTATTTATTATTATTATTTGTGCTTTTTTATTTGAACAGTTGATATTCTTTTGCACATTGGATGTTTGCTCGTCTTTGCGTGTGGGTTTTCATTGATTCTATTGAATTTTTTTTCTGCCATAAATGCCTGCAAGAAATGAATCTCGGACTTACATATGGTGACATATATGTACTTCGATAATAAATTCACCTTGAATTTTGAAGAGATTTCAGAATCGATATTCATTTGTATGAAACCAATAATCAACATGATTTTAGAATATGAGAGGAACTGGAGAAAACTCATGCAATCATATGAAGAACACACAAGTTCAAAGCTGGACCTATGAATCACCAGGTCTGCTAGTTTCCCCAGACCCTTCCTTAACCTCTCTCCTCCCTGTTTCTATAATATCTAGCCCAACAACCTTCTGAAATTTATATCTTCCTTTAAAGTTCAAAGTTCAAATTCCAAAAATAAATTTATTATCAAAGTAGAGGGCACAGCCTCAAAATACAAAGACATCCCTATAGAACAGCGATGAAGAGGAATTTCATCAGCCAGAGGGTGATGAATCTGTTGAGTTCATTACCACAGACAACTCTTCTTCTTTGGTTGTCCATCGAAATCCAATGATGATGTCCACTCCTTTAACGGTGAGATCTTTGACGACTGTACAGTCCTATCCTGGACCCACAAGTTCTATTGCAGGTGGGACATGTAGTGGTGGCAACCATGGCTGCATTTCTCCTGGTTCTCTTCTGCTGTCTTCTGGTTGTTCTTTCCATCTCTGGAATACGAACCCCGTCCCTACACAGTTGTCACCAAGTGGTACGGTCAGCAGCAACATCCTCCAGGTCCTCGAGTCTGATCTTGTACTTCCTTAAAGCATTCTTCATCTGATCCTTATAGCGCTTCTTTGGCCTTCCAGCTGAGCATCGACCATGATGTAGCTGGCCGTATAACACTCTTCAGGGTAGCCGACGTGGGGGCATCCCTATCACGTGTCCCAGCCACTGCAGCTGATGCTAGGTGATCATGGCCTCAATACTTCTGCAGTTGGTCTTTACAAGTATTTCAGTGTGAGGCACCCGCTCACATCAGGTAACTCCCAGGATGCGCTGGAGACAGCTTATGTGGAAGCGCTCTAAGCACTTGATGTGATGGCTGTCGGTTACCCAAGCTTCACAGCTATAAAGGAGGGTGGTGACACAGACCGCTTGGTATACAGCGACCATTGTGGAGGGACGAAGGCTCCTGTTCTGAAAGGCTCTACGCCAAAGTCTCCCAAAGGCAGCTGATGCCAGACAACTGTGGAGGCCAAATCACTGGGTATATTTAAAGTGAAGGTTGATAGGTTCTTGATTAGTAAGGACAACAAAGGTTATGGGGAGAAGGCAGGAGAATGGGATTGAGTGGGATAATAAACCAGCCATGATGAACTAGCGGTGCAGACTCAATGGAATGGATGGTCTAATTCAGCTCCTACATCTTATAGTATTATATATTACCTTGAGATTTATTTTCTTGCAGGCATTTACTGGAAAATAAAGAAATTTGATACAATTTATGACAAACTATACATAACAAAGACTGACAAGCATTCAATGTGAAAAGAGGATAAATTGAACAAACAAACAGATAGATATATAAGTGAAACTGATACTGTGGAATCCGTGAAATCTGGACAATCATTTGTGTCTTCTGTAATGCACTACCTGAACCCTGCATTTTCTGCATTTTCTGCATCTCTGATTTCAATCAGAGCACCCTTGGCAACCGTGCTTCCAACTGCTTCAGTGCTAACCTCTGGAATTCATCCCCCAAGGGCTCTCTGTCTCCTCTATTAGGTATTCTTCAAAGCAGTTAACCAGTCTTTTTATCACCTGCCCCATTACTTCCTTATATGGCTCTGTGTGAAAATTAGCTGCTTTAACCTCCTGAGAAACAGTTAGGAAAATTTCCAATGCATGATATAAATGGAACTTGTTCTTGTCACAGACATACAATTTGCAGACTCATTCTCTGGACTCATTAAGGATATTTATTGGTTGACCCTATAACATTATTTTCTGTCTTACTCTATTAAAATGCCTTTAACCATGGTAAACTTCACCAAACGTTTTTTTTAATTAAGGAACAAAATCTGCCATGGTCTTTCTAAAGAAGTGGACCCAAATTAAACTCATGATCATTGGACCGTCATATAAATAATTCCTCTCTCCTTATATTCACACCCTTTATCCCTACTGCTGCATCAATTATGATGCTGGAGGTGAGTTAGAAGAACATGAATGTATGTTTGCAAGGCTTGAGGCTCTCAATAGAAAGGCAGCATACAATTATTACCATTTCTGGCGCAAGTTATCGCATTGACTGGCATCCGCATAGCCTTTTATTTCAGAGTGTCCAGCCACAGAGCAAATCTCAACAGAGCATTAAATGAAATTTACAGTGCAGAGGGAGGCCATCGAGCCCATTGTCTCTATGCTGGTCAAATCTGGTTTTGTCTTAATGCCATACCAGAACCCTTAGCTGGTAACCCGCTAGGTTACAGCATTTCCAGTATTCATCCATTTCTTAAATATAGTGTTTCTGGTTCCACAGATTTTCAGGCAGAGTGTTACAGAACATATTGCATATGGTAGAACAAAATAATCCGCTGGAGGAACTCAGCAGGTGAAGCAGCTTATTTGCATTATGGACCCCACCACTCAGAGACTGAAATAATTTTTCTCAGCTCCCCTTTAATGTTTCTTACTTGTTACTTTTAACCAATGTCCCCTAATGAATAACCATTCTGTTAAGGAAGTGTGTCCTTCTGTGCAGCCTAAGTCCATTATAATTTAAACCATAAGACATAGGAGCAGAATTAGGCCATCTGGCGCATCGAGTCTGCTCTGCCATTCAATCATAGCTGATCCTTTTATTTCCTCCTCCTCAAATCCAGTTCCCGGCCTTCTCTCTGTAACCTTTAATGCCATGTTTAATCAAGAACCTATCAATCTCTGCCTTAAATACACCCAATGACCTAGCCTCCACAGCTGCCTGTGGCAACAAATTCCACAAATTCACCACCCTTTGGCGAAAAAAATTTCTCTGCGTCTCTATTTTGAAAGGGTGTCCCTCGATCCTGAGACTGTGCCGTCTTGTCCTAGACTCTCCCACCATGGGAAACATCCTTTCCACATCTACTCTGTCTAGGCCTTTCAACATTCGAAAGGTTTCAATAAGACCTCCCCTCATCCTTCTGAATTCCAGTGAGTAAAGACCCAGAGCCATCAAACATTCCTCATATGATAACCCTTTCATTCCTGGAATCATCCTTGTGGACTCCACTGGACTCTCTCCAGCGCTGGCACATCTATTCTAAGATGAGGTGCCCAAAACAGTTCACAATACTCAAGGTGAGGCCTCACCAGTACCTTATAACGCCTCAGCATCTCATCCTTGCTCTTTTATTCTAGACCTCTTGAAATGAATGCTAACATGGCATTTGCCTTCCTCTCCACTGACTCGACCTGCAAGATAGCCTTTAGGTGTTCTGCACAAGGACTCCCAAGTCCCTTTGCATCTCAGAACTTATACACTTGTTAAATCTCCTCTCAAACACATTTGCTCCAAACAAAACAACCTCATCCTCAATGGTGCAACTTCATAGCAATAATTCTCCAATCCCAGCAAAAGCCTTGTAAATCTCAGCTACATCCTTCTGTTCCCGCCTTCTCATCTTCTCATTGTTACCGTAAGGAAGGAGATACAGAAGCCCAAAGGCTAAGTAGGTGCTACACCCTGCTCAAGGGCGATGTGCAGGCTGGTAGAGGGAAGGAGTGCCTTACACCTTCTTTAGTAAAGATGTATCTCTCCGCCCCGCCACACTACCCATTGCGATTTTAATAAACAATTTGGATGAGGAAGTGGAAAGTTAGGTTAGTAAGTTTGAAGATGACACAAAGGCCGGTGGTGTTATGGATAGTGTAGATGGTTGTGATAGGGAACAATGGGATATTGACAAAATGCCGAGCTTGGCTGAGAAATGGCAGATGAAGTTCCATCTGGAAAAGAGTGAGGTAATGCATTTTTGGAAAGTCAAACTTGAAGGTAAAGTTCAGGGTTAATGTTTGGATGCTTAACAATATGGAGGAACAGAAGGAACTTGGCTTCACATTTATTGATCTCTCAAAGTTGCCATGCAAGTTGATATGCTGGTTAAGAAGGTGGATGGCGCATTGGTCTTTATTAGCTGGAAAACTAAGCTCAAGAGTGTGAGGTAATATTGAGCCTCTATAAAACTCTGGTTGGAGCACACTTGGAGTATTGTGTTCAGTCTGGTCACCTATTTGTAGGAAAGATGTGAAAACTTTCGAGAGGATACAGGAGAGATATTGGAGAACATGTCTTATGCGGAAAGGTTGAACAAGTTTTGCTCCTTCAAGTGAAAGAGGATAAGAAGAGACTTAATACAGATATATAAGGTGATTAGAGAGCAGCACCTTTTTCCTAGGGTGGCACGGCTAAAGCAGAGGACATCTTTTAAAATGAGTGAAGGAGAGTTTTGGGGGAAGTCAGAGGTATATATATTTTTTAAAGAGTTGTAAGTGCCCGAAATGCACTGCTGGGTATGGTGGTAGAGGCTGATACGTTAAGGATATAGAAGAAACTCTTAGATAATCAGATGGGTGAAAGAAAAATGGAGGGTGGTGGGCTATTTACATGGAAAGGATTAGATTGATCGTGGAGGACATTAAAAGACAGGACAACATGTTCTATGTCCTATATTCTATGTCATGTATTTTCTCTAACCATCACAACCACCAATGGTTAATATCAGTTTCTAGCAGCTGTACAGTAAGAGCATCAATACATTACATAACTACAGAGACCACTCTTCAATTAACATGGTACATAAAACTTTTTCAGTAGCATTTGAGCTTGGGTGTAAATAGGACAGATAATAGGGCTGTTGCAAGGAGCGGGGCGAACCCAAACACAGGACACTGGCACGGAGATAGGGTTAGGATGCAGACGCGGGCGTGAGTGTAGCTGGAACCTGAAACGAAGTGTTGCTGGAGCTGAACGGCAAACAAAAAGGCAGGCGGCAGGCAACCCTTATCTTGACACGGAGCGTAGAAAGGCAAGCGGTAGACAATACTTTTCTTAACACGGAGAGATGGAGTTACACAGGTAAACCTCAGTATTGAAGTAAAACTTAGAATACACAATCCTAAGCAGCCGGGAATGTTAATTACCACACTGGCTAAACAACGATCTGGCAACGAGTGGATGCAAAGCCAGGGTTTTTATGCTGCAGGTCTTGATGAGTACCAGGTGTTTCGCCATCAAAGGGAATTAGGAGAAAATGGGGAATTAATGGTCGGGACTGTGATAGTAACCCCCCCCCCCAACGGGAGTCTCCAGGTGAACCACCAGGCTTGTCCAGATTGTCTCGATGGAAATCTCAGATGAGGGAAGGGTCCAAGATGAAGGAGCGGGGAATCCAGGTGCGCTCCTCAGGACTATACTGTATCCCTCCCAATTGACCAGGTACTGGAGACCCCTGCCTTGGCGGCGCACATCCAGAATTCGCCAGACTCTGTAATCTGGGTAGTCATCAATGATCCAGGTAGGTGGAGGAGGTTCAGCAGGAGGGCACAAAGGGCTGACAGACACAGGTTTCACTTGGGAGACGTGGAACATGGGATGAATGTGCATAGATCTGGGCAGTTTGAGTTTCACCACCGAGGGGTTGATGAGGCTCTTGATTTCGAATGGTCGAATGTAACGAGGGGCGAGTTTCTTGGATTCATTCTTCAGGGGGGTGTCTCTTGAAGACAGCCAAACCTTCTGATCAGGCTGATAGCTGGGTGCTGGAATTCAGTGGCGATCGGCAATCCTCCGGTTGCGGTCGGCTGAGCGGAGCAGGGCCGCGCATGCATCCTTCCAGACCTTGCGGCACCGGTGGAGATGGGCTTGAACTGAAGGCACAGCGATGTTGCTTTCATGGGCAAGAAACAGAGGGGGTTGATAAGGAGACATTCCGCTGACGGTGCTGACCAGGGAGTTGTGGGCGTACTCCACCCAAGTGAGATGGCTGCTCCAGGATGACAGGTTGTTGGCGGATATGCAGCATAGTGCTGCTTCCAAATCCTGGTTTGCATGTTCCGTTTGACTGTTAGTCTGTGGATGGAAGCCGGAAGACAGACTTACTGAAGCTCCGAGGGCTTGACAGAAGGATTTCCAGACTTGGGAGATGAATTGGGGGCTCCGGTCAGAAACAATGTCAGAGGAAATTCCATGAAGGCGGAAGACGAGTTGGACAAGGAGGTCGGCTGTTTCACGAGCTGTAGGGAGTTTGGGAAGGGCTGTGAAGTGCACAGCTTTGGAGAAACGGTCCACCACGGTGAGTACAGTAGTGTTACCATGTGAAGGGGGTAGTCCAGTGACGAAATCCAGAACAATGTGGGACCAAGGGTGGCCAGGGACAGGTAGGGAACGAAGCAACCCAGCAGGTGGTCGATGGGAGGCTTTTCCACGGGCACACACAGAACAGGCAGAGACGAAGGAGCGAGTGTCAGCATCCATGGTGGGCCACCAGAAATGTCGCTGCAGAAGGGACAGAGTTTGATCGATTCCAGGATGACGGACAAACTGGGAAGCATGCCCCCACTGGAGAACCTGAGACCGGACAGAGTCAGGCACGAAGAAACGACTGGGGGGTCCATTGCCTGGGTCAGGTAGAGTCCGTTGGGCCTACTTGACTATGGATTCGATCTCCCAGGTGAGGGCAGCCAGCACACAGGATGGTGGAAGGATGGTACCAGAGTTGGAAGGGCCCTTCTCGGAGACGTATTGATGAGAGAGAGTATCTGGCTTCCTGTTCTTGGAACCAGGAAAATAGGTGAGGGTGAATTTGAAACAGCCAAAAAATAGTGCCCAACAGGCTTGGCAGGAGTTAAGGTGTTTAGTTGTTTGGATGTATGCAAGGTTCTTGTGGTCCGTCCAGATGATAAGTGGATGTTCTGCTTCCTCCAGCCAGTACCTCCACTCCTCCAAGGCGAGTTTGACGGCCAGCAACTCCCAGTTCCCAACGTCATAGTTCCGTTCAGTGGGGGATAGATGGCAAGAGAAGAAGGCGCAGGGATGGAACTTCTGGTCTGGGCTGGAGCATTGGGAGAGGACCACTCCCACCCCAGAGTTGGAGGCGTCGACTTCCACAATGAATTGACGAGAGGTGTCAGGATGGGAACGGAGGTGAAACACCTCTTCAGCTCCGAGACAGCTGAGTCTGCTTCGGGGGTCCAGTGGAACGGGATCGCAGGAGAGGTGAGCTGAGTAAGGGGCTCTGCCACCCGGCTGTAGTCCCTGATGATGCGATGGTAGAAGTTTGCAAACCCCAGAATTCGTTGAAGTTGTTTGAGCGTCGTGGGGTTTTGGCCACTCTGTCACTGCCCGGATCTTTTGGGGATCTACCCTCACTTGCCCGCTCTCAATGATGTACCCCAGGAAACTGACAGAACAGGCATGGAACTCGCACTTTTTTGCCTTAACAAATAGCTTGTTCTCCAAAAGCCTCTGAAGGACTTGACGGACATGGTGGGTGTGCTCCTGAAGTTTACAGGAGAAGATTAGGATGTCGTCCAAATAAACAAAAACATAACAGTTAATAAAGTCCCTAAGGACGTCGTTTACCAGGGCTTGGAAGACAACGGGGACATTGGTGAGACTGAATGGCATGACCAGATATTCGAAATGACCGAGGGGAGTGTTAAAAGCTGTTTTCCATTCATCTTCTTCCCTTACCCTGACCAGGTGATAGGCATTCTGCAGGTCTAACTTAGGGAAAATGGTGGCTCCGTGAAGGGGCTCAAAAGCAGAGTTGATAAGGGGCAGGGGATACTTATTCTTTATGATGATGCTGTTCAGGCCACGGTAGTCAATACAGGGGCGCAGTGAGCCGTCTTTCTTCCACACAAAGAAGAAAGCAGCACCTCCAAGGGAAGATGAGGGTCGGATAATGCCAGCAGCGAGGGAGTCATTTACGTAAGTCTCCATAGCTTCTCTTTCTGGTCGGGACAGGCTATACAGCTGACTGGTGGGTAGTGAGGCTCCGGGGAGAAGGTTAATTGCGCAATCGTAAGGGCAATGTAGAGGCAGAGGAAGTGCCCATTGCTTGCTAAACACTTCTCCCAGATCATGATACTCTACGGGAACCTTGGACAAGTCAGGGGGCTCAGAGGCGGACGAGGTTGCGATGACCTCCACTGGGGAAAGGGCTGATTGCAGACAAGTGGAATGGCAGAACGAACTCCTGCTGACTATCTTCCCAGTGGGCCAGTCAATGTGAGGGTTATGACGGCTTATCCAGGGGTGGCAAGAATATAGGGGCTTGAGGAGAGGAAATTAAATTGAATGGTACCTGTTCCCAATGGTTTCCGGAGAGAAGGAGAAGCAGGGGTTCCGTGTAGTGTGTGACTCGGGCCAATAGTCTACTGTCCAGTGCCAGGGTGTCCAGGGGGTTACACAAAGGCTCACGTGGAACTCCGGCTTGGAAGGCTAAATTTTCATCCAGGAAGTTTCTCTTTGCTCCAGAGTCCACTAGTGCTAACAGAGGCAAGAACTGTTGGTTGTAACACAAAGTGGCTTGAAGCTGCATCCGGGGTCGGGGTACAGGAGGAAATACTGTCTGGCTCACCAGAGTCCCCCCTGCTACTGCTGAGCCTTCCCTTTTTAGCCGAAGGGGGCAGTTGGCAAAGAAGTGACCGGACTGGCCGCAATATAGACACTCACCCCCTCTCAGTCTCCAGAGTTGTTCAGCGGGAGAAAGGCAGTTCTGTCCCAGCTGCATGGGTCTATCTCCCAGGGCGGTGGAAACGACAGGACTGGAAGCTACTCGGGGTGCAGGAGGAGGAGAGAGGCCTGTTCTGGTGGGAGGCATAAATGAGTGCCGAGAAGTGGCCAAAGGTGGTGGACGACCAGTTCTTTCTCTATGGCGTTCTTGGAGGCGATTGTCCAACCTGGTGGCTAAGGAGATCAGGGAATCCAGGCTGTTGGTGTTGTCTCTTGCCGCCAACTCGTCTTTCACCAGGTCACTGAGTCCATCCAAAAAACCTCCTGGAGTGACTCATCGTTCCATCCCGAGTCGGCCGCTAACATATGGAACCCCACGGAATATTCAGCAACACCGCGGGAGCCCTGGTGGAGAATGAGTAGATGCTTGGCAGCTTCTTTACAGGGTGGTCAAAGATCTTTCTCATTTCTGCGGTAAAAGTGGCGAAAGAAGAGCAGATATCCAGTTGGTTGTCGCAAACTGCTGTGGCCCACACTGATACATTTCCCTGCAGTAACCCCACGATATAAGCAATCTTTGACTTATCCGTGGAGTAAGTTGACGACTGCTGTTCAAACATCAGGGAGCACTGAAGAAGGAAGGCCCGACACTTCCCCAAATCTCCAGTGTAGTGCTCCAGCTCAGGGACGTGAGACTCTCTCGGTGGGGGTGTTGTCGACACGTGGGGGGTTGCTGCTACAGGCTGTCTGGGTTCCAGGCGTGGGTAGAGTGAAATGAGTGGAGACATGGTCCACCTGGTTACCGATCTGCGTGATGTGAGCAGACAAGGAAGGGAGATTCTCCATGACCTCCCAGAGGAGTTGGTTGTGCTGTCCCAGTAGGGAACCCTGGCTGGCCAGGGCTTGTTGAAGGGTGTTTATGTCCGCTGGGTCCATGGTGGCCAGATCGTTCTGTTGCAAAGAACGGGGCGAACCCAAACACAGGACACTGGCACGGAGATCGGGTTAGGATGCAGACACGGGCGTGAGTGTAGCTGGAACCTGACATGAAGTGTTGCTGGAGTTGAACGGCAAACAGAAAGGCAGGCGGCAGGCAACCCTTATCTTGACACGAAGCGTAGAAAGGCAAGCGGTAGACAATACTTTTCTTAACACGGAGAGACGGAGTTACACAGGTAAACCTCGGTACTGAAGTAAAACTTAGAATACACAATCCTAAGTGGCCGGGAACGTTAATTACCACACTGGCTAAACAATGATCTGGCAACAAGTGGATGCAAAGCTGGGTTTTTTATGCTGCAGGTCTTGATGAGAACCAGGTGTGTCGCCATCAAAGGGAATTAGGAGAAAATGGGGAATTAACAGTCGGGACCATGACAAGGGCACTTAAAAAGAATTTCATAATATTTACTAAATATGCAGAAGAGAGTACATTTTTATTAAATTTGAAGGGACATTGCATTGTCGATCTCAATAGCATCCCAAGTTAAATGATAGAGCTGTATCCCGATCTGGTGGAACAGGATATTTCTCCTGCTAATACATCAGTGTCTGTTTCCAGCATAAGGAGTTCTGTCATTAGTAATCACTCAACCAGCACACCGTTGAATGATTTCTGTAAACAGACTTTGAGCTTGGGCCAAAACTGTTAAGTGCTCATACCTGTTTGAGGGAGACTGTACTCACAGTGCATTCTTGCGGCTGTAATGTCAGGCATGGTTTGTCATATGTGAAAACAAAATGCAGCAAATTCCCACTAACTTGTGGAGCAATTTCAGATGTAGCGTTCAATAACTATCAGCACAAGAGATTCTGCCAATGCTAGAAATCCAGAGCAACACACACAAAATGCTGGAGAATCTCAGATGCTGTCTGACCTGCTGAGTTCTTCCAGAATTTTGTGTATGTTTCTTGTGATAATTATTAAACTTTTTGCTTTTAATTGTATCAATAATGGAGGAAAGTTTGGATGGTGCGGCTATAACTAAACCCAATTTCCCTCGGGATCAACAAAGTATATCTATCTATCTATCTATCTATCTCCTTATCTATCTATCTATCTATCTATCTATCTATCTATGAGATTGCAGAGGTAGGTTTCTCACACTGAGGGCTTTAAGTCCCTGGGATATTCTGCCAGGAGTGGTGATAGCGGTTCAAAGGTTCATTTATTCTCTGAGAGACTGCAGAGTGCTGGAACACAGAGGTTGATACGATTGAGCATTTAAGAGACATTTAAGATAGGCATGTACTTACGAACTTACATACTTACTTCCCATTACGCCGCTGGCATTCAGCTATGAAGATTCTCCATCTCTGGTGCTGTTCACAGCTTCCTTCCTCTCGGTTTTCACTACTGTCAGTTATGCAAGCCCCAGGTAGCGGCCCAGGAATACCAGCACACTCAGACGTAGGAGGATTCTTCATTGCTGTTTCCGTAACAATTTTGTTTTACCAGTCAGGGTTGTTAGCCCTGAGTAGAACCCCAGAACCTGCGGACAACATTTAGTCTGTCCTCTACCCTTTGTCCTGTTTGGCATGTGTGACCCCTCCAAGAACCAAAGCATAAAGCCCTGACTTCAGCCAACATAACCCACTGGGTCATTGAGACACACAAGTCTTCAAACCACAAAAAGGTTGTAGTCTTCTTGGAGGAAGGTAGACATGTAGGTGAAAGAAAATTAGAAAACAGAGGCGATCGCCTCTGATCTGGGCTGACATTGACGTGCCGGGCGGCACCTAATTAATTAGCTTGCTTATTTCGGCTTTTCTCTTAAAGATGTGCTGGGTGCGTCTCGGCTACCGCTGCACCGCTGTGTTCTTCGCGGCCTGGTGTCGGTCCACGGCCCGGAGGTTGGGGACCACTGCGATAAATGAAACAGAAGGAACACAACTCATTTCAAAGGAATACTGGTAGGGAGGCTATAGGAGCCTGTGGGGCAGGTGGTGCATAGATTCTGTTGGATAAGTAGGTATGGAAGAGAAGATAAAGGTTCAGCAGTGTAGTAAGTGGAAGATAGAGCTTAAGGCCTTGTTAGCTTTAGGGATAGCTGCTATTAGTGGACCATTAGAAATTGGCGAATGGGCAAGATGTTAGAAATCATAATCAGGTTTATGACATGTCATGAAGCTTGTTGTTTTGTGGCAGTAGTACACTGCAATATGTACAAATTGCTATGCAGCAAGTTATAAAAAGAAACATAAATAAATAGTACAAAAAAGAACAAAGTAGTGTGTCTCTGTTCATAGGTTCATAAACAATTCAGAAATCTGATGGTGGAGGGGAAGAAAATCTTTCTAAAACATTGAGTATTGGTCTTCAGGTTAGAGTAAGTGCAGTGCAGGTAGACAATAAGGTGCAAGGAATGGATATGTTGAGGGAAATTGTGAGGTTAGGAGTCCATCTTGTCATACAAGGGGACCATTCAATAATGTTATAACAGCAGGTTAGAAGTTGTTATTATACCTAGTGTCAATTATTCCCAAGTTTTTGTACTTTCTGCGTGATGGAAGGGGGGGATTGGAGGAGAATATAACTGGGGTGCGCATGTTCTTTGATTAGTTTGGCTAGCTTCCTAAGGCAGTGGAAACGTAGACAAAGCTAATGGAGGGAATGCTGGTTTTCATGATAGACCAGTTGCGTTCTGAACTCTGCAATTTTTAGTGGTCTTAGCCAGAGTTGTTGCCATACTGGATGCATCTGGATAGGGTGTATTCTGTGGCACATCTGTAAAAAAAATAGTGAGGGCAGTCGGGGAAATGTTGAATTTCTTTAGACTTCTGACAAAGTAGAGGCACCTGTATGCTTTCTTGGCCGTAGTGTCTACATGACTGGACTAGGACAAACTATTGGAGATATTTGCACCAAGGACCTTGAAGCTCTCAACTATCTCCATATCAACACCACTAAATCAGGCAGGGATGTGTACTCCACCCTTTTCCTAAAGCCAATAACCAGCTCTTTTGTTCAGGCTACAGAGTGGATAGATTCAAACATCATGTCCTTGAATGAAAGTTCAAGTTTAAAGCCCCATATCACCCATTCAGATATGCGTCCTGTTATAGGATAGAATCATAAATGCTTGACTATATAGAAAGAAGTAATTTGAACTATCAAGTCCCTCAGCAATATAAACAAAAATAAGGAACGAGACAGTAGCATGGCAGTTAGCACAACACTTTACAGTACAGGTGACTCAGGTTCAATTCCTGCCACTTCCTGTAGGAGTTTGTACGTTCTCCCCATGACCGCGTGGGTTTCTTCCAGGTGCTCCGGTTTCCTCCCACAGCCCACAGACATACCGGCTGGTAGGATAATTGGTCACTTAAATTATCTCGTAATTAAACTGGGATTAATTCGGGGGATTGCTGGGTGGAGTGACTTGAAGAGCTGAAAGGGCCTATTCTGTGCTGTATCTCAATAAATAAAAATAAATAAGTAAAATCGCCTTGATGTAGCAACTTATATGTGCGTGCCACTTAGACAGTATACTAGCTTAGTGGTTAGCATACACTATTACAGCACCAGTGACCTGAACTCAATTCCAGCATTGTCTGTAAGGAATTGACACATTCTCCCCATGACTGCATGGGTTTCCTCCGGGTGCTCTGGTTTCCTCCCACATTCCAAAGATGTACGGGTTAGTAGGTTAATTGGCCACGTGTGTAATTGGGCACCGCAGGCTCATTAGACCATAAGAGCCTGTTATTGGGTTGTACTTCTAAATAAAAAAATTAAAATATAACAGAAGGACATCTGAAAGCACTTTAAAGCCAAGGAGATGCACTCTCTATTGTGCGGTTTGGAGCACAGCAATCTATTAACAAGGTCCCACACACTGTAATACTGAGTCTTAACAGAGTTGATTGAAGGATAAATATCAGGCACAGCACCAAGATAAACTCCCCAGTTCCTCTTCTAAGTGATGTCATGGGATCTCATACATTCACCTCAGAGGGGAGGTGGTGATTGGTTTAAAGTCTAATCTGAAAGAAATAAAACACTCTATAACCAGTGAGTCACCCTTTCTGAAGGGTGGAATATTTGCAAATTATACTTAAATGAGCCTTAATCACCAAAGACCCACAGGTGATGCAGTACAAATTCCACTTCAGCAAATTACTGATGAATATTTAAACAACTACTGTATATTGAAAAACCAATACAACACTTTGGCAATATTCACTGTATTGATTGCTGTTAGTGTAATTACACCTTATTTATTCTTCATTGTGAATTCCTTTTACGTGAACTCCTTATTGTTTCTGGCAACCCTGCTGTAGTAGCCAACTTCTCCTCCAAAGTAACATTCCTTGAGTGGCATACCAAGTGGCTTTTCACTTAATGAAGGAAAATACCTCAGAGGTAGGTTTAAGAAAAATATATTATAATTAGCTATATTCAAGATTCAATTTTTGTTTGTGAGTGTTGAATATTGGCATGTTTTTAGAGTGATGTTCTTATAAGACCATGAGATGTAGGAGCTGAATTAGGCCTTTCGGCCTAATTGACTGGATGCTCTGCCGTGATTGTTTTATTATCCTTTTCAACCACACTCTCCTGCCTTCTGTCGGTAACCTTTAATGCCCTTACTAATCAAGAAACTATCAACCTCCGCTTTAAATATACCCAATGACTTGGCCTCTGCAGCCATCTGTGGCAATGAATTCCACAGATTCACTACCCTCTGACGAAAGAAATTCCTACTCATCTCTGTTCTAAATGGTCAACCCTCTATTCTGAGGCTGTGCTCCCTGGTCCTCGACACCCCCACTAGAGGAAACATCCTCTCCACATCCACTCTATCTAGTCCTTTCAATATTCAATAGGTTTCAATGAGATTCCCTCTCATCCTTCTAAATTCCAGTGAGTACAGGCCCAGAGCCATCAAACGCTCCTCACATGTTAACCCTTTCATTCCGGGAATCATTCTCATGAACCTGCTCTGAATCCTCTCCAATGCCAGTGAATCATTTCTTAGATAAATTTCTCAAAATACTCTGTGTGATCTGACTAATATCATAAAGTCTCAGTATTATATCCTTGCTTTTATATTGTAGTCCTCTTGAAATGAATTCTAACATTGCATTTTCCTTCCCACCAACTCAATCGGCAAATTAACCTTTAGGGAATCCTGCACGAGGACTCCGAAGTCTCTTTGCAGCTCTGTATTTTTGAATTTTCTCCCTGTTTAGAAAATAGTCTACACCTTTATTCCTCTACCATAGTGCGTGACCATACACTTCCCTGCAGTACGCTCCAACTGCCAGTTCATGGTCTCCTCTCCCCAATCTGTCTAAGTCCTTCTGCAGACACCCTGCTTCTTCAACACTACCTGTCCCTCCACCTACACTATCTTCCTATCACTTGAAAACTTGGCCACAGAGCCATCCATTCCATCATTCAAGTCTTTGACATATAACGTGAAAAGAAATTATCCCAACACTGACCCTGCAGAACATTGCTTGCCCCCAGCAGCCAACCAGAAAAAGACCCCTTTATTCCCATTCTTTGCTTCCTCCCAGTCAATCTTCTAACCGTGCCAGTACCTTTCCTATAATACCAAAGGCTCTTATTTTGTATAGCAGCCTCAAGTGCATTCTGTTAAAGGCCTTCCGAAAATTTTGAAATGTGCACATCGTAAAATCATAGAGAAGTACAGTAAGACAACAGATCCTTTGGTCCATTGAATTGCACCCCCATCAACCACTCATTTACATCTTTATTCTCCCCACATTCTCATCAACTCTTGCCCATATTTTTTTCATTCAGCTATAGACTTGGGAGGAGAGGGTTTGGATTTACTTTGCCTATCATTCTCCACACATCGATAAATGTGTAGTGGGGAGAATGTTGAGTGGTTACCTCACAGCCTGGTTTGAAAAAAACAATTGCCCTTGAACAGAAAATTCCAATAAAAGTAGTGGATATATCCCAGTCCCCCCACCATTGAGCACATCTACATGGAGCGCTGTTGCAGGAAAACAGCATCCAACTTGAGGGACCCCCACCACCCAGGACATTCTCACTTCTCTCTGCCACCATCAGGAAGAAGGTACAGGAGCTTCAGGACTCACACCACCAGGTTCTGGAACAGTTAGTACCCCTCAACCATCAATATTGAACCAAAGGAGATAACTTCACTCAAACTCACTCACCCCATCATCGAAATATTCCAACCACAACAAATGCACTCATGGTCAAGGACTCTTCATCTTATGTTCTCAGTATTTATTGTTTATTTATTTGTCTGTCTGTCTGTTTGCTTGTTTGTTTATTTATTTATTTATTGTTATTGTTATTATTTATTTATTTTTTGTATTTGCACAGTTTGTTGTTTTCTGCACTCTGGTTGAAAACTCATTTGGGTGGTCTTTCTTTGATTCTTTTGTGGTTATTCTTCTACAGACTCATTGAATATGCCCACAAGAAAACGAATCAGAGTTGTATATGGTGACACAGATGCACTTTGATAATAATTTTACTTTGAACTTTGAATCCAAGTGTACAAAATGATGAGAGGCATTGATCGTGTGGATAGTCAGAGGTTTTTTCCCAGGGCTGAAATGGCTGCCACAAGAGGACACAGGTTTAAGGTGCTGGGGAGTAGGTACAGAGGAGATGTCAGGTGTAAGTTTTTCATGCAGAGAGTGGTGAGTGTGTGGAATGGGCTGCCGGCAACGGTGGTGGAGGCGGATACGATAGGGTCTTTTAAGAGACTTTTGGATAGGTACATGGAGCTTAGAAAAATAGAGGGCTATGGGTAACCCTAGTAATTTCTAATGTAAGGACATGTTTGGCACAACTTTGTGGGCAGAAGGGCCTGTATTGTGCTGTAGGTTTTCTATGTTTTCTATGTTTATATATTTCTATGTCTCATTGTCACAAGTTCAAGTTTCTGAACAGTCCATGAGCCCATGAAGTCTGCCTCATTATTTTTACCTTTTTTCATTCATTGAGATTTTATATATTTGGTATGTTTATAGTGCTGCTGCATAACAACTAATTTCACATAAACTAAGTCAATTGTAATAAAGTAACTCACAAAAAATGCTGGAGGAACTCAGCAGGCCGTGCAGCATCTATGGAGGGAAATAAAAGTTTGTAGTCCCAGGGTGAGACACTTCATCAGGACTGGAATGGCGGGGGGCGGGGGGGAAGAATCCAGAGTAAAAAGGAGGAGGGAGGGGAAGAAGTAAAGGCTGATAAATGGTAGGTGAGACTGGGTGAGGAGCAAGGAGGTTGGATGGGGGGGGAGATGAAGTGAAAAGCTGGGAGGTGATAGGTGGAAGAGGTAAAAGGTTGAAGAAGGAATATGATAGGAGAGGTTATTGGACCATGGAAGAAAGGGAAGAAGGAAGGAAACCAAAGGGAGGTGATGGGGAGGTGATGAGAAGGGAAGGGATAGGTCTTACACTGTGAACGGTAGGGTACCGAGGAGTATGGTAGAAGAAAAAGATCTGGGAATACAGGTCCATGTTTCATTGAAAGTGGCATCACAGGTAGATAGGGTTGTAAAGAAAACTTTTGGCACATTGGCCTTCATAAATCAAATTGAGTACAAGAGATAGGATGTTATGTAGAATTCGTACAAGTTGGTAGTGAGGCCTAATTTTCATGCAGCAAACTGACACATCACCACACTGATAACCAGAGCAACAACAAATTCCATGACAGCTACCAGTTCTGTTCAAAATGATTCTGATTCTGAGTTTGTGAGTGTGTGTGGACATAATGTGCTTACGTATAAGGAACAGCTAAATGGCCACACCACCAGAACTGCCCACAGTCCTATTTCATCATTCAAGGTTTCCCCAGTAACATTTCTCCCAATCCACATTTTCAGATTTTCATTCCATCAGCATCATCGGACAATAAATTAAAACTCAATTAGAATTACCTCTCAGGATGGAGGTATAAAAAGCAGCTAAAACATCTAATAATAGATTACATTATAGGTGTGATTGATGGTAGTTTAAACCATGAAAAGCAAATTGTTGCTATGGTAGGTCACTGGGAATTAACCTGGCAAACTCAGTAGCTGTCACCATGCAACAGCTTTTGAGAAGGTACTGAGTCATATTGTTGAAACCTGAAAAGTTTATGAATCCATGCCACAAGGCAGTTGTGGGACAGAAGTGGAAGATTAAGACATAGCAGCAAAATGGCGGTAATTTAAAACTAAAGTACAAAGCAATTTCTTCTTTTAGAGTGTAGTCAAGCTCTGAAATTCTCCTCCACTGAGAATAGCAGATGTACTTTAAGGTTGTGCTGGGGAACACAACATTTTTATGTTTTAGGAACAGCTTGTCCCCTCTGCAATCTGATTTCTAAATGGACAGTGAAAACATGAAGGCTTCTGCTCTGTTTTTGCATGACTTACTTAATTTATATAGTATATATACACACAGTGGTCGTCCATCATGTTCTGCAGACGAGAGAGTGAAATGGCTTCAGTGCAACAACCTTTTCACTTTAAAAACTCTCCTACACAGGTTTGGTTTGATCAAAGTGCAATGTCTCACACTTGTCTTACATTAAATTCCATTTGCCATTTTACAGCCCATTTTTGAACTGGTCCAGATCACACTGAAAGCCATGATGGTCTTCCTCGGTGTCCACTGCACCCTCATTCTTGGCCCCAGCCACAAATTTATTGATCCAGTTAACCACATTATTATCCAGTTCATTGATATAAATGACAAACAATGGACCCAGTACCGATCCCTGCAGCACTCCACTAGTCACAGGCCTCTAGTCAGAGAAGTAACCATTTACTACCACCCTCTGGCTTTTCTCACAAAGCCAATGTCTAATCCAATTTACTACCTCATCTTGAATGCGAGCATCTGAACCTTCTTGACCAACCTCTCATGCAAGACCTTGTCAAATGCCTTGCTAAAGTCCATGTAGACAACATTCACAGCCTTGCCTTCATGAACTTTGCTGGTAACTTCCTTGAATAACTCTAAGATTGATTAGACACAACCTGCCATGCATGAAGCCATGCAAACTATCCTTCTTCAGTCTATGTCTATCCAAATACCTGATATCTAGTCCCTTAGAATACCTCCCATTAACTTTCCCACTGCTGATGTCAGGCTCACTGGCCTATGATTTCTTGGTTTATTTTCAGGGAATTTCTTAAATAGTGGAACAGCATTGGGTATTCTCCAAACTTCTGGCACTTCACCTGTTGCTACAGATGATATGAATATCTGCACAATTTCCGCACTTTCCACCTCAGGGTCTGATGGAATACCTTGTCAGGCCATGGGGATTTATCCACCCTATTTTGCATCAAGACAGCAAATAACACCTTCTCTGTAATCTGTATAGAGTCCACGAAGTTGGTGCTGCTTTGCCTTACTTCTATAGTCTCTGTATCAGTCCCCCGAGTAAATACAGATGTGAAGAATTCACTTAAGATTCCCCCATCTCTTTTGGCTCCACACATAGATTAACATTCTGATCTTCTAGAGGACCAACTTTGTCCCTTGAAATCCTTTTACTTTTAACGTGTCTGTGGAATCCCTTAGGATTCTTCTACAACTTGTCTGCTAAGACAACCTCATGCCTTCTTTTAGCCTTCCTGAATTCTTTCTGAAGTGTCTTCTTGCATTTCTTGTACTCCATAAGCACCTCATTTGTTTCTACCTGTCATTCCCCACTTTGGTTTCCCTCTTATTTCTCCTCTTCACCTTACTTGCCTGTAAAATCCCTTTTGTTTCCCTCCTCCTTCCCTTTCTCCCATGGTCCTGTCTCCTCTCATCAGATTCCTTCTTCTTCAGCCCTTTATCTCTTCCATCTATCACCTCTCAGCTTCTTACTTCATCTCTCTCTCCCCCACCCACCTGGCTTCGCCTATCATCTTCTAGCTTGTGATTCTTCCCCATCCCCCACCTTCTTATTTTGGCTTCTTCCCCCCCTTCCTTTCCAATCTTGAAGAAGGGTCTCAGCCCAAATCATTGTCCGTTTACTCATGTCCACAGATGTTGCCTGACCTGAGTTCCTCCAACATTTTGTGTGTTTTGCTCTGGATTTCCAGCATCTGCAGAATCTCTTGTGATTGAATGATGGTGGCCTGTGTTAAACTATAACATTGAATGATGTAGAAGATTTATTTTTTTTTTACTGGACAGCTTTATACTCAACACTATTGAGTAATGAACTTACTAACTCCATCTGGGGAAATGCACCACTCTAATCCATCCCTAATTGGGTTGGTTTAATTAGTAAGTTTGAGTTTGAAAAGATTATCTACAAATTCAGATATTCAGATGACACTGTGTTAATTGCAAGTACGGAGGAAGAACTACAAAACTTAATTGATATAATTGTTGAAGAAAGTGCAAAAATGGGTCGATCTATCAATTGCAAAAAGACAGAATGTATGGTGATATCCAAAAAGAAGAAGAATCCTATCTGCAGGCTGAAAATAAACGGGGAAGACATAAAACAAGTAAAGAACTTTTGCTGCTTAGGAAGCTGGATGATATCAGATGGCAGGTGCGACTTGGACATCAAAAGAAGAGTAGGGATGGCAAAAGACACCTTTACGAGAATGAAGAGTATACTGACCAAAACTAAATTAGGCATGACAACCTGCCTCAGAGCACTGAAATGTTACGTTTATCCAGTTATGTTATATGGCTCAGAATATTGGACAATACCTAGTAACATGAGGAAATGAATTGTAGAAGCAGAGATGTGGTTTTTGAGGAGGATGCAAAGAATATCATGGATGAAACGAATATATAACTAGGATGTCATGAACAGAGCAAACACAAAAAGAGAAATAATGTATGAGATCATGAAAAGGCAACGTAACTTCATTGGACATGTGATTAGGAAAGAGGAGTTAGAATGCACGGTAATTATGGGAAAGATTGATGGGAAGAAAGCAAGAGGAAGACAAAGACAAATGATGATGGAGACAGCAGCCAGAGAACTGGAAATGAATACCAATGAAATGATCCACTTGACCTGAAACAGGAGTGTGTGGACCATGGCAGTCAAAGCTCAAACTGGGCACAGCACATGATGATGATGATCTACAAATTGAGCCATAGAAAAGCACAGCACAGAAATGGGCCCTTTAGCCCATCTAGTCTGTTTGAAACATTTAAACTGCCTACTTCCATTGATCTGCACCCAGGACGTTAGCCCTCCAGACTCCTCTAATCCACGTACCTATCCAAACTGCTCTAAGTGCTGAAATTGAGCAGATGCACCACTTGCGTTGACAGCTCATTCAACACTTTCTCGATTCTGAGTGAAGAAGTTTCACCTCATGTTCCCCTTAAACTTTTCACCTTTCACCCTTAACCCATGACCTCTTTGTCTTGTAGAAAAATATAAGAGTATATAGCCTCTAATGGATATCAGGTCTACTTCTGGTTCAGTCTGATGCTGTCTGTAGGGGTGAATGAGGAATAACAATGGAAAATAAATGAGGCTCGAGGAAGGTGCTGTACCATAGTGGCTAACATAACACTTCCCAACACCAAGGAGTAGGGCTCAATTCCCACACTCTCTGTAAAAGTTTGTAAATTCTTCCTGTAACCGTGTGGGTTTCCTTTCTGAACTTACAGAGCAACACTGTTGTAGCATTGAAGCTAGCATAACGCTTTACAGCACCAGTGATTGGGGTTCAATTCCTACTGTTGCCTGTGAGGTGTTTGAATGTTCTCTCACGATCATATCGTATTCTCTGGGTGCTCCAATTAGTAGGGTAGCACAGTAGCGTAGTGGTTAGTGTGATGCTTTTCAGCACCAGTAATTGCAGTTCAATTCCCGCTGTTGCCTGTAAGTTTGAATCTTCTTCCAGTAACCATGTGGGTTTCTACTGGGTGCTGAGGTTTACAGAGTGACACAGTAGCATAGCGGCTGGCATAACAGCATGGCTGGCTGGCAGCACCAGCAATTACGGTTCAATTCTCACTACAGTCTGCAAGGGGTTTTTACGTATATTCTTGCAACTGTGTGGGTTTCCTCTGGTTGTTCTGCTTTATAGGGCAGCACAGTAGTGTAACGCCAGCAATTGGGGGTTCAATATCCACTGCTGTCTGCAAGGAATTTCTACATTCTTCCCATGACCATGTGGGTTTCATCCATATGCTCCAGTGTCCTCCCACATTCCAAAGACTTGCTGCTTCGTAAGGGTTAATGAGTTGTGGGCATGCTATGTTGGCGATAGAAGCATGGTGACACTTGGCACTGCTCCCGGCACATCCTCAGAACAAGTTCGTCACTGACACAGGATGTATTTCTCTGTGTGTTTCGATATTACAAATAAAGCTAATAATTAGAGAAGAAGGGAATGACAAAAATCTTTCAAATACGAGGGCTCTTATAGTCGCATTTGAAATCCTGGGATTGATAAATGGAAACATACAATGGAAAAGCAAGGGTTTTATGATAATATCAAGCAATAGTAAACCAAGGCTGTGCTGTCTAGAAGACATTTCACCACTCATTTGAGAGGCTTCTTCAGTTCTAATCCATGGTTGGTAGTTTTCCAGTGTATAAACTCTGACTGTTTAAAGGTATAGCAATCACACGAGGGTTGTTAAAAGTCATAGAGGTAACGAGAGGGTCATTAATCTACCTTTGGATGAATGGAGGTGTGAAATTTTGTGGAGGTGTTAGGACATTGTAAGCACCTGATAGGTGGTGTTGTATCCCACCCTCTCTGTTCAGGGATGGGTTTTGCAGTTTGACAAAGATGGCTTATTTAACCCCGCTTTCAAACCACCTGTCCTCCCTGTCCAAAATGTGTACATTGCTATCATCAAGGGAGTGTCCTTTGTCCCTTAGGTGTATATATATATTGCCGAGCCTTGCCCTGACAACACGGCAAGGCCGGTTGCATTAGTTTACTAGTGCTTGATATACAATGACCTGGATAGCTGAGAACCTTCATAGGTTTTATGATCAGCTTTTAAACATCTCTGCATGGTCTTCAACTGGACCAGTGGTCCATTTCTGGGCCCTGCAGGTTTAGAAGACAGTAACATGAATAATACCATCACAAGAGGAAAATGGATTAAGGTGGTTTGTTCTATATGTGGCTAAGGACATTACAGATTGGTGGACTCAACCCTTAATTTGACTCTTCAACTTGCGTTCTCTATTTATTACTTAGCTAACACCCTCCATTGATCAGGGTCCACCATGGATAATGCATCCTAACTGTTCACATGCCAGGGCAGAATGATATGGAGAGCAAGCTGCTGCCTATGTAGCAGGCTCCCTCTCTCCATGTATCTGATGAATCCAAAGGAACGGCAGAGACCGATGCAGTTGGTACCAACAGCATCATAGGCGTTGCAAATGAGCATTGAACTCAATGTAGGACTGCCTTAAGGACTCCAGCTCCGAATCTTTCCTTGGAGTTTGCTCATGAAGCCTTCCCGATGAGTGGGTATAGCTGCAAGCCAACAGAGGTTTGAGTTCCGAGTTTTTCTTGTACTGGATGAGCTGCCAACCACAGCTGACAAGCTCCAACTGCCCAAAGCAACTGGCCCTCAAGCTCCAGTAACCTTGCTTTGCCCCTTGTCCTGTCAGTATAGTTCTGCTGGGCTGAGTAGCAAAGCCACACGTGAAGTCCAGGAGCTGGACTTGGTTGTCAGAGGCTATTTGAGGTGCACGCCATTGGGAGCATTTAATAGGTAGTGGGAGCTTCTCCCCAATACCACCCACAGCTATAACAACCTTAAAGAAGCATTTATTACTTGATTATTTTATATTATTGTATTTTCTTTTTTGTATTTGTACAACTCGGTGTCTTTTGCACATTGGCTGTTTGCCTGTCTTTATGTGCAGTTTTTTATTGATTCTATTGTAAAACTTAGTATTTTCTGTGAATGCCCACAAGAAAATGAATCACGGGGTAATATATTGTGACATATGTACTTTGACAATAAATTTACTTTGAACTTTGGAAGATCACCAGGGAATCAAGCTGAAATATTTGCAGCAATCAACATCTAGAAAAGCCAAGCAGATGATCCATGAAGATTTCCTCCTGAGAACCCCATCACTAAAATGCCAGTCTTCGTTAAAGTCACCTGATAACAAGAAACAAGGAATAAACTTCTGAAAGAACTCAGTAGGTCAAGGATCATTCATGGAGGCTAGTGGATGGTCAGTGCTTTGGGACGAGACTCTGCGTCACAACTCGTAGTCTGCTCCAATAACCTATGGACTCACTTTCAAGGACTCTCCATCTCATGTTCTTGATATTTATTGCTCATTTATTTTGCACTTGCACAATTTGTTTTCTGCACTCTGGTTGAATGTCCTCATTGATTAAACTATAATTATTCTATACATTTGTTGAGTATGCTGTCAACAAAATGGATCTCAGGGTTGTATATGTAAAGATATGTATGTTGATAAGATTTACTTTGAACTTTGCATCAGATCATAGCTGTGGATGAAGCAGCAGAAAACATTGGATGCAGTAAAGAGGACTGGACCAGACAATATTCCCACTATAGGACTGAAAACATTTGACTTCAGACAAACGGTTTCAGATCAGTTACAACACCAGCACATGGGCAAATTGTTCAGGTATGACCTGATAATAAAAGGCAGAACAATACCAAGCCAGGCATTTATATCCCTGTTAGTCTGCTCTTGGTCACCAGTAAAATGATAGAGCTTTACTTTGACCATACACATGTTCATAGTTTGGGTTTCATGAAATAAGGATTGTTTGCAGATTCCTAACATGCAACAAAATTCACATGAGACACAAAAAGCTCCAAATGTACCTTCTTTATTCAAGGATTCATCCTAAAAGATTTCCCTGGAACTTTTTGGTTACCATGTTAGCATAGTGTCTATCATAGCACAGACTGTCCCAGATTTCAGAGTTCAATCCCGGCACTGTCTGTAAGGAAATTGAACGTTCTCCGTGTAACCATCTAGGTTTCCTCTCACAGTCCCAAGGTGTACTGGTTAGTGGGTATTCAGTCATTAAAATCTAATTTTTTCTCTCTTTTTGCACTACTTATTTAATTTAATTATTTATACATTGTAATTTATATTTTTATTATTATGTATTGAAAATACTGCTGCTGCAAAACAGCAAATTTCACAATCGATGCCAATGATATCAAAACTGATTCTGATTGCTCAATATCCAATTCCATTCACAATCTCCCCGAAAACGAATTAGTCCATTAAACATTGTGACTGTCCTGTCATTAAGTGGGTGGGTTGCTGGGGAGTATGGCTCATTGGCTCGAAGGGCCTGTTCCACACTGTATCAATGTTCAAAGTTCATTTATTATTGTAGTACACATACTATACGCAACCTTGAGATTTGTTTTCTTACAGCCAACCACAAAGCAAAGAAACACAATAGGACCCTCTTTTTACAAAAACACACACAACAAAGACAGCCAAACACCCAATGTGCAGAAAACAAATAGAACAAATGGTGTAAACAAATAACACAGAACTTTTACCGCAGAGTCCCTGAAAGTGAGTCCACAACCACAGAGACAGTTCAACACTGATGCAAGCGATCTGGTCCAGGCTACAGGCCACAACCCAAATAAGTAAACTAGAAAAATAAAACTATGTTTAAAGCAGTTACATAATTAAAGCTACAATTTCTGTTTGTAATATCTGTATTATTTTTATACTATTATTTCCAAGGATAGTGAGCCTAAAATCTGTGGTGGCAAAGTTATTGGAAGGGATTCTGAGGAACGGGTTTCCTTTGCATTTGGAAAGGCAAAGAGTGATTAGCGATAATCAGCATGATTTTGTGTGTGGGAAATCATGAGTCACAAATTAATTAATGGAATTAGTGTTGATAAGCATAATGGTCGACATTGATGCTGTGGGCCAGAGGTTCTGTTTCTGTTCTGTACAACTCTTTGATTCTATGACTCTAAGTTCATTTGGCTCCTGATAGCAAATCAGCCTTGGTTCAAAGGCAACAAAATAAATTAATTCCAGACGTGAGGTGAAAGCAACTGATAAATTGGTAAATTGTCACATGTGCTGAGGTACAGTACAGTGAGAATTTTTCTGCATGCCAACCATACAGATTATTTCATCACATCAGTGCATCAAGTAGTACAAGAAATAGCAATAGCTGAATGCAGAATGAAGTGATACAGTTCCAGTGCAGGCAGATGATCAGGTGCCAGAGCATGAGGTAGATTGACGTCAAAGTTCATCTTATCGTACCTAAAGAACCAGTAAATAATCTTATAATGGCAGTCCTTGTGCCTGGTGGCAAAAGCTTTCAGGTTTTTGTATCTCCTACCCAAGGGAAGGGTAAGAAGAGAGAATATATGGAATGGGTGGGGCCTTTGATATTGTTAGCTTCTTTACCGTGGCAGAGAGAAGTGTAGACAGAGTCCATGGCAGGTAGGTGGGTTTTCTTGATGTGCTGAACTGTTTTACAGAGATCCAGATAAAATATAAACAGTATATATAAATTGGTGAGGACTGAGAGAGACATGGCAAATTTCTATAATCTCCTGAGGAAGTAGAGGTGCTATTGTACTTTTTTAGCCATGACATCCATAAGATTGGATCAGGACAGAATATCGGTGTATTTATTCGTTAGAACTCTCAACTCTCTTTGTCCTCTGCAAAACTGAAATAAACCGGAACATGTGAACTGCCCCCCCCCCCCCACCTCCCTACTGTTTGGTCAAGTGTAGAATATTGGCTTGGTCAAACATGAACTCAGGACAATGGGATTCATGGAAAAAAATCTCCATTGACTTCCACAGCTTACAAAAAGAAAGGTAGTTGTGTTTGCTGGAGATCAATCAAGTTTTACAATTCAACATTGGTTAATGTCAAAAGTGTAAAGGAGAGTAAAATAATTGGTACCCTGGATTTGATGCAAAATATAAAAATAAACCCACCAAGATACAGAACACAATGATGAAAAAAAACACAGTAAGTATAAATACATAAGATAGATTGATCATATGTACATATGGTGATGCTAGGTACAGGAATGTCTGTACATAAGATGACTCTAAGGGAAAATGCGAAAATGCTAAAGTAGTGACGGAATCTCACAGCTACCTGGACTATACCTCTTCCCACCCTGTTACTTGTAAAAACTCCATCCCCTTCTCTCAATTCCTCTGTCTTCACCGCATCTGCTGTTTGGATGAGGCTTTTCATTCCAGAATGAAGGAAATGTCCTACTTTTTCAAAGCAAAGGGCTCCCTTCCACCACCATCAACACTGCCCTCAACCACATCTCTTCCATTTCACGCATGTCTGCTCTTAGCCCATCCTCCCACCGCCCTCCCAGGGATAGAGTTCCTCTTGTCCTCACCTACCACCCCACCAGCCTCCGTGGCCAGCACACAATTCTCCAGAGCTTCCGTCATCTCCAACTGGATCTCACCACCAAGCACACCTTTCCCTCTCCCACACTTCCTGTTTTCTGCAGGGATCGCTTCCTATGTGACTCCCTTGTTCATTTGTCCCTCCCCACTGATCTTCCTCCTGGCACTTATCCTTGCAAGTGGAACAAGTGCTAAACCTTCCCCTACACCTCCTCCCTCACTACCATTCAGGGCCCCAAACAAGTGAGGCAACACTTCACCTGTGAGGCTGTTGGGGTCATATGCTGTGTCCAGTGCTCCGGATCTGGCCTCCTGTATATTGGTGAGACCCGACATAGATTGGGAAACCGTTTCACCGAGCACCTACGTTCCGTCCGCCGGAAGAAGCAGCATCTACCAGTGGCCACTCATTTTAATTCCACGTCCCATTCCAATACATCAATCTGTGGCCTCCTGCACTTTTGCAATGAGGCCTTACTCTGGTTGGAGTAGCAACACCTTATATTCCGCCTGGGTAGCCTCCAACCTGATGGCATGAACATCGATTTCTCGAACTTCTGGTAATTCCACACCCCATCACCCCCCCCCCCCATCTCCTTCACCATTCCCCATCCCCTTGTCCCTCTCACACTTTATCTCCTTGCCTGCCCATCGTCTCCCTCTGGTGCTCCACCCCACTTTTCTTTCTTCCATGGCCTTCTGTTCTCTCCTATCAGACTCCCCCTTCTCCAGCTCTGTATTTCCTTCTCCCAATCAACTTCCCAGCTCTTTACTTCGTCCCTTCCTCTCTTGGTTTCAACAATCACCTTGTGTTACTCTCTCCCCTCCCCTACCTTTTAAATCTACTCCTCATCTTTTTTTCTCCAGTCCTGAAACATTGGCTAGATGCTGCCTGGCCTGCTGGGCTCCTCTAGCATTTTGTATATGTTGTTTGGATTTCCAGCATCTGCAGATTTTCTCTTGCTTGTCACCAAAAAGAAAAGATGATGTGGTCTTGAGAAACCAAGTATTGAAAAGCATTGAGATTCAAGTTAAAGGCATGATCTGGTTTGATGTTTATTAGGCCACAGAAGCCAAATGGCTCACTACTGCTTTTAGGACCTATAAATCTGAAAGAACATTATTGTACCATTACAATACAGCAATGTTGTATTCCACTCAAGTCATATAATAAGCATACAGTTCACATTATTTTCTCATAAATCTGAAATTAATGTACTTTTAATGCAATGTTAAGCTGGAAGCCCTGTTTTCATAGCAAGATGAGTGCCAGTCAACATCCAATGGGACATCACTGTGCATCATCTGTATCACAAGATCCTTTCTGTTGTACCAATGGCATCTACAGTCCAGTGAGAGGTTAGCACGCACTATTTGCTATAATTACAGCTACAACTCATCGTTCCTGTATGTCAGTGGAAACTTTCTTTCATTAAATAGAAGAAAGTGATGTCAGTTTCTTTACAACAACACATAATCACACATAGTCAATAATTCACCTCAATTAGACGATGACTAATTATCACACACAGCCACGTATGCGCAGAGCGAAAAAAGATAATGGAGTAGTACAATTAAATAACTTTTACTGAGTCATGTTAGCCAGGGTACATGTTGGACAAAGCAACGCACACAAAGTGCTGGAGGAACTCAACAGGCCAGGCAGCACCTATGGAGAAAAGGACTTCTGCCGAAGGGTCTCGTCCCGAAACATTGACTGTACTTTTTTCCATAGATGTTGCCTAGCCTTCTGAGTTCTTCCATCATCTTGTGGGTGTTGTTTGGATTTCCAGCATCTGCAGATTTTCTCTTGTTTGTGATGTTGGACTAGGTGTGGGAGTGACAAACCAGGCCCGCTGAGATGAAAAATGTGTGCACCTGAAAACCCACGTAAAAATAAGAGAGCATTCTGCGTGTGGGAGGAGCAATTGATTCTTTATAGATGTAACTATGTAATTGTGATAATTGTCAGGATAATTATTAAATTATTGTGGTGGCACAGTAGCATAGTGGCTAGCACAATGCTTTACAGTACAGGTGACCCGGGTTCAATTCCCGCCACTGCTTGTAAGGAGTTTGTATGTTTTCCCCGTGACTACAGGTTTGCTCTGGATACTCCAGTTTCCTCCCACAGTACAAAGATGGACCGGTTGATAGGTTAATTGATCCTGTGACTAGGATCAGATTTAACCAGTATATTGTGAGGCAGTGTGGCTCGAAAGGCTAGAAGAACCTATTCTACATGGTATCTCAATAAGTAAAGTAAGAACGGAGACACACTAGTGTCCCTACTTAGAAGTTTAAGAAAATTTGCATGTCATCTAAAACAATCAAACTTCCAAAGCTGAGCAGTGGAAAGTGTTTTGACAGACTGCATCATGACATGGTATGGTAATTACAATGTAGAGGAATGCAAGAGGCTGCAAGAAGTAGTCAACCCAGCTAGCTCCACAGTTTGAATGCTGATCGCCTGCGCTAAACTCCAGCATTGAATGTGGTGGAAGTTTCATTGTGCTATTGGACAATGTTAAACTCAACACTATTGAGCAACAAACTTACAGACTCCATCCAAGAGACTCACCACTCTGATCCATCATCAAAGATCCTCACCACTCAGGTCAAGCTCTCTTCCTGCTGCTGCCGTCAGGTAGAAGGTACAGGTAGCTCAAGGCTCACAGCACCTGGTTAAGAACAGTTACTACCCCTCAACCATCAGACTCTTGAACCAAAGGGGATAACTACACTCACTTAAGGACCCTTTTACCTGGTTCCACCCTTATTATTTATTTCTATTTATTTATATCTGCATTTGGACAGTTGGTTCACAGTTTACAGTTCATGATGTCTACAGTTCCTGTTTACAGTTACTGTTCTGCAGGTTTGCTAAGTATGCTCACAGAAAAGGAATCTCAGGGTCGTATGTACTCTGATAATAAATTCTACTTTGAAATTTGAATTGTGTGGGTTTAAAGAGTAACTTGCTGAGTTTTAAAGGATTATCTATAATTGTTTTTCTAGAAACGTGTTGCCACTTACTTTCTGACAGCAAATATTCAGCACATACTCAATAATTCATTTTTAATAGATGATCACTAATTATCACACACAGTATGGAATTTCTGATAGGACACCATTTACAATATACCTGGAGACCCCTGGACTTAATTGCCTGGAATGTAGAGCGCAGTAGATGTGTATTTTTTTTTGAAAAATGTGGATGCCATTTTATTTATAGATGTAACTATGAAGAAGGCACACCAGCGTCCCCACTTTCTAAGAAGTTTAAAAAAATTTGGTATGTCATCTAATACTGTCAAATCTCTAAAGATGAGCAGTCTAAAATATTTTGATTGTTTCTATCATGACCTGGCATGGAAATTCCAGTATTGTACTGTATTTTTCTGTTCTACTGTGAATGTCTGCAAGAAAATGTATATAGTGACATATAATGAGGCCTCTGGCAGTCAGAAATGATCTTGGATATTGCGTCCTAGCTGTCTAGATACACAAGCCAGGGCAGTATGACACGGAGAGCAAGCTGTTGCCCATGTAGCAAGCTTCCCCTCTCCATGTATCTGATGAAACCCAGAGGAACGGCAGAGACTGATACAGTTTGGTACCAGCAGCATCACAGGAGTAGCCAGTCAGCATTGAACTCGATGCAAGACTGCCTAAGGGACTCCAGCTCCGGATTTTTTCACTGGGTTTACTCCCAAAGCCGACCCTATGAGTGCATATATCTGCAAGGCAACGGAGGTTTGAGATCAGAGTTTTCCTTCTCCTGGATGAGCTGCCAGCCCCATCTGCCTGAAGTAACTGGTGTTAAGGCACCAGTAGCCCGCCTTTGCCTCTTCTCCTGTTGGTAGAAAGAGTTCCTCTGGGCTTAGTAACTAAGTGGCACGTTAAGGCCAGGAGCTGGACTTGGTTGCCAGATGGCTATTTGAGACGCATGCCACTGGGAATATTGAATAGGCAATGGGAGCTTGTCCCGTTACCACCAACAGCTATAACAACCTTAAGGAACCAGTGACATTTGCAAACTTTACTTTGAACTTTACAAGCAACTGCAAAGAGCAGTGGATTCACCCAGTTTCATCAGAGGCACGGATCTTCTGACAATAGAGGACATGTGCAAAAGGTGATCTCTCAGGAAGGTGATGTCCAACATCACTACCGAAGACTGAAGAACCGCAAAGTACAGGAGCCTGAAGAACAACACCTCAATAGAGTTGGGTAATAAATGCTGGGTTTGCAAATGTCTTTCAGTTGATGAAAATGAAGGGCTGAAGCTGTATTAAAATAATATCTGTAAGTGGTGATATGTTGTCTTAAAGCAAGTGTATTTTCGGGGAGACTCTTCCATGTGTAAAGATTGCTAAATGCACAGGATTTTTCCAGATATCTGTACTTGTCATCTTAATTAATAAGTTTAAATTCACTGCTGAATGTGTGGTATATTATGAGGTGGTGCTAATGAGCAGAACCAATGAGAATTTCTGTAAATAACTCTAGGAGGCATGGAGCTCTTCAGAACATATGTTAACTCCATTCTTGCAAACTGACAGCAGCTACCGCATATGCTCATGTCACGTGGAAAAGAATGTGTCACATGTCATTCATTTACATATGGAGACACTAGTATACCACCCTGCCTTCCCTTTTCGACTTGTGCTTTTAGTCCAATATCTACATAAAATATTCAGTCTGTTAGTTGAGTCCTCGCTGATTAACTGGACGCTGAAAACTCTCACTCGTTCTCTGATCACACTATATTTACTTATGCACAAGGAGAACAGCCTGGCCCCTGTCACCCACACTGTTCTGAAGTCTAAGCAGAAAATTGTCATTTTTATATAATAACTCGTAAAAGGTTTAGGCACATATATATAGCTGGGGTACCTTCTACTTTTGCACAATACTGTAGTAACTGTAGGTATTGCACCATACTGCTGCCACAAAAAAAAACACACATTTCGTGACATAAGTGTACTTGGAGTATTGTGTGCAGTTTTGGGCTCCTTATTTCAGAAAGGATATACTGGTATTGGAGAGGGTTCAAACAAGATTCACGATAATGATTCCAGAAATGAATGGGTTACCATATGAGTAACGTCTGGCAGCTCTTGGGCTGTATTCCCTAGAGTTCAGGAGAACGAGGGGGGATCTCATAGAAACATTCCGAATGTTAAAAGGCCTGAATAGATTAGATATGGCAAGTTATTTCCCATAGTATGGGAGTCTAGGACAAGATGGCACAACTTCAGGATTGAAGGACGTCCACTTAAAACAGAGATATGGAGAAATTACTTTAGTCAGAGGTTGGTAAATCTGTGGAATTTGTTGCCATGAGTGGCTGTGGAGGCCAAGTCATTGGGTGCATTTAAGACAGAGATAGATAGGTTCTTGATTAGGCAGGATATCAAAGGGTATGGAGAGAAGGCAGGGGAGTGGGGGTGACTGGAAAAATTAGATCAGCCCATGATTGAATGGCGGAGCAGACTCGATGGGCTGAATGGCCAACTTCCGCTCCTATTTCCTATGGTCTTATGTGAGTGATGATAAACCTGATTCTGATATGGGTCTCTATTGTGGAGTGGGAAGGGGGTAAGGAGAGGGGAATCATGGTTGGGAAAAGGGGAAGGGGATGAGGATGGAGTGGGAAGCACCAGAGAGACATTCTGTAATGATCAATAAACCAGCTGTTTAGAATCAAATGACCTTGCATGGTGTCTTAGGGTTGGGTGTGTTAACACCCATGCCACCCCTGCCCTTGGTACTTCTTCTCTGCCACCTGTCCCACTCCCCGCCCACAGCACTCCACCCTCACCATTCCCAACATCCTTTGCTCCTATCTGATTTACAAACTCGCTCTCTACTCCACTCCACAATGATAAATACTGTACTATACAACACCACCTTCCTTTGATAACTTATATTTTTGTTCTGCATCTACACAACAAATTCACTCAAAATCTGCAGATGCTGGAAATCCAAGCAGCACACGCAAAACCCTGGAGGAACTCAGCAGGCCAGGCAGCATCTATGGAAAGGAGTACAGTCAGCGTTTCGAGCCAAAACCGGGAGAGAGGAAATGAAATAAAGAGCTGGGAAGTTGATTGGTGAAAGAGATACAGAGCTGGAGAAGGGGGAATATAATAGAAGACCACAGAAGGGCATGGAAGAAACAAAAAGGGGGAGGAGCACCAGAGGGAGGTGAAGGGTGGGCAAAGAAATAGGATGAGAGAGGGAAAAGCAGATGTGGAATGGTGAAGGAGGGGGTGGCATTACTGGAAGTTCAAGAAATCAAAGTTCATCCCATGAGGTTGGAGTCTACCCAGACTGTGTTGTTCCTCCATCCTGAATGTGGCTTTGTCACAACAGTAGAGGAGTCCGTGGATAGACATATCGGTTGGCAAGTGGACTTAAAATAGGTGGCCACTGGGAGATCTTGCTTCTTCTGGCAATGGAGCATAGGTGCTCAGTGAAGCTGTCTCCCAATCTACGTCGGGTCTCACCAATATACAGGAGGTCTTAGTGGGAGCACTAGACACAGTACATGGCCCCAACGGACTCACAGGTGAAGTGTTTCCTCATCTGGAAGGACTGCTTGGGGACCTGAGTGGTAGTGAGGGAGGAGGTATAGCACTTGCTCCACTTGCAAGGATAAGTGCCTAGAGGAACATCAGTGGGGAGGGATGAATGGACAAGGGAGTTGCGTAGGGTGCGATCCCTGCGGAAAGCAGAAAGTGGAGGGGTTAGGAAAGATGTGCTTGGTGGTGGGATCCGGTTGGAGATGGCAGAATTCACTCTGTTGGTCACATCGTTACTGATTATTTGGACTCTTAAAAACTCACGCTTGTTCCTCAAACATAGTTCATTTACAAGGAGAACACGATGGCCCCTGTCACCACGCTGCTCTGAAATCTGAACAAAAAAATTGTCATTTTTAATTAGCAGTTACAAATATTGTCCATTTGGTAACATTGGGTGTGTTCCAACTCCTTACTTGCAAGATCAATCACTATTCACAATACAGGTGTTAAAATTTGATAGAAATTACAAGCTAACAATCGATGATATTTTGAAGTTAGTAAAGTAATTGTGCCCTTGCTGGTGTGCACCTTGCATCCTTCTGTTACATCCTTATCTTGTCTCAGGAAACCAAACAGTTCCAGCCTGCTGCTGAGCAAAGGGACGCTATGCTCTTCAAAAGATTTTTCTTTAAAGACATTTCTCGCATGGACATTAACTTAACCCCTGCCTTGCCACAACTTCCACAGATGAATCTTCTCAGTAATAGTTGTGTCATGCAGCTGTGAGATGCTCTGACTTAATTTATGTTAACTTGTGTCATTTCTTGTGGTTACTTTGTGTCCTTGTTCGATTGAATACGTCATCATGAGTTTCTTCTTTACCTTCTGGTGTGGCTTTCATTATGATCAAGAATTAATCTGTCTTTATCCCCAGTCCATACTGTTGGTTTGCTTGAACCAATGTACCACTATATCAAAGTTCAAAGTAAAATTCATTATCAGAGTACATAGATGTCAGCACATACAGAAATTCTCTGATGACTCTGCAATAGTTGGGTGTATAAAAGGAGGACAGGAGGATAAATACAGGGCCTTGGTGGAGGATTTGGTCAAATGGTGCAAGCTGAATCATCTGCACTTCAGCAGCAGTAAGGCAAATGAGATGGTGATGGACTTCAGGGGGACTAAGCCTACATTTTCCCTTGTTACTATTGATGGTGAGTATGTGGATGTGGTGAGGACCTACAAGTACCTAAAGGCGCACCTGGATGACAGACCTGAGTGCAGCACCAACACAGAGGCTGTGCACAAGAAGGGCCAGAGTCACCTCTACTTCTGAGGAGACTGAGGTCCTTTGGAGTATGCAGGCCTCTCCTTCACATGTTCTACCAATCTGTTGTCGCCAGTACAATTTTCTACGTGGTAGTGTGCTGGGGTAATGGCATCAACATGGATGATGCCATAGGCCCAATGAACTGAGTAGAAAGGCTGGCTCTATTATAGGAGTCAGATCAGATACACTGGAGGCTGTGGTAGAACAAAGGACCCTCTGGAAAATCATAGCAATTGTGGCCAATGTTTCTCACCCTCTGCATGCTTCCTCAGCTGAATAGAGGAGCACTTTTAGCAATAGGCTAAGACAACTGTGCTGCTCCACCGAGTGCTACATGAGGTCATTCTTGCGCTTGGCCATTAGAAACATAGAAACATAGAAAATAGGTGCAGGAGTAGGCCATTCGGCCCTTCGAGCCTACACCGCCATTTATTATGATCATGGCTGATCATCCAACTCAGAACCCCGTCCCAGCCTTCCCTCCATACCCCCTGACCCCATAGCCACAAGGTCCATATCTAACTCCCTCTTAAATATAGCCAATGAACTGGCCTCAACTGTTTCCTGTGGCAGAGAAGTCCACAGATTCACCACTCTCTGTGTGAAGAAGTTTTTCCTAATCTCGGTCCTAAAAGGCTTCCCCTCTATCCTCAAACTGTGACCCCTCGTTCTGGACTTCCCCAACATCGGGAACAATCTTCCTGCATCTAGCCTGTCCAATCCCTTTAGGATCTTATACGTTTCAATCAGATCCCCCCCTCAATCTTCTAAATTCCAACGAGTACAAGCCCAGTTCATCCAGTCTTTCTTCATATGAAAGTCCTGCCATCCCAGGAATCAATCTGGTGAACCTTCTTTGTACTCCCTCTATGGCAAGGATGTCTTTCCTCAGATTAGGGGACCAAAACTGCACACAATACTCCAGGTGTGATCTCACCAAGGCCTTGTACAACTGCAGTAGTACCTCCCTGCTCCTGTACTCGAATCCTCTCGCTATAAATGCCAGCATACCATTCGCCTTTTTCACCGCCTGCTGTACCTGCATGCCCACTTTCAATGACTGGTGTATAATGACACCCAGGTCTCGTTGCACCTCCTCTTTTCCTAATCGGCCACCATTCAGATAATAATCTGTTTTCCTATTTTTGCCACCAAAGTGGATAACTTCACATTTATCCACATTAACTTGCATCTGCCATGAATTTGCCCACTCACCCAACCTATCCAAGTCACCCTGCATCCTCTTAGCATCCTCCTCACAGCTAACACTGCCGCCCAGCTTCGTGTCATCCGCAAACTTGGAGATGCTGCATTTAATTCCCTCATCCAAGTCATTAATATATATTGTAAACAACTGGGGTCCCAGCACTGAGCCTTGCGGTACCCCACTAGTCACCGCCTGCCATTCTGAAAAGGTCCCGTTTATTCCCACTCTTTGCTTCCTGTCTGCTAACCAACTCTCCACCCACACCAATACCTTACCCCCAATACCGTGTGCTTTAAATTTGCACACTACTCTCCTGTGTGGGACCTTGTCAAAAGCCTTCTGAAAATCCAAATATACCACATCCACTGGTTCTCCCCTATCCACTCTACTAGTTACATCCTCAAAAAATTCTATGAGATTCGTCAGACATGATTTTCCTTTCACAAATTCATGCTGACTTTGTCCGATCATTTCACCACTTTCCAAATGTGCTGTTATCACATCCTTGATAACTGACTCCAGCAGTTTCCCCACCACCGACGTTAGGCTAACCGGTCTATAATTCCCCGGTTTCTCTCTCCCTCCTTTTTTAAAAAGTGGAGTTACATTAGCCACCCTCCAATCCTCAGGAACTAGTCCAGAATCTAACGAGTTTTGAAAAATTATCACTAATGCATCCACTATTTCTTGGGCTACTTCCTTAAGCACCCTGGGATGCAGACCATCTGGCCCTGGGGATTTATCTGCCTTCAATCCCTTCAATTTACCTAACATCACTTCCCTACTAACATGTATTTCGCTCAGTTCCTCCATCTCACTGGACCCTCTGTCCCCTACTATTTCTGGAAGATCATTTATGTCCTCCTTAGTGAAGACAGAACCAAAGTAATTATTCAATTGGTCTGCCATGTTCTTGCTCCCCATAATCAATTCACCTGTTTCTGTCTGTAGGGGACCTACATTTGTCTTTACCAGTCTTTTCCTTTTTACATATCTATAAAAGCTTTTACAGTCCGTTTTTATGTTTCCTGCCAGTTTTCTCTCATAATCTTTTTTCCCCTTCCTAGTTAAGCCCTTTGTCCTCCTCTGCTGAACTCTGAATTTCTCCCAGTCCTCAGGTGAGCCATTTTCTCTGGCTAATTTGTATGCTTCTTCTTTGGAATTGATACTATCCCTAATTTCTCTTGACAGCCACGGGTGCACTACCTTCCTTGATTTATTCTTTTGCCAAACTGGGATGAACAATTGTTGTAGTTCATCCATACAACCTTTAAATGCTTGCAATTGCATATCCACCGTCAATCCTTTAAGTGTCATTTGCCAGTCTATCTTAGCTAATTCACGTCTCATACCTTTAAAGTTACCCCTCTTTAAGTTCAGAACCTTTGTTTCTGAAATAACTATGTCACTCTATAATGAGTCAACCTATAGCCAGGGAAGTGATGACCCTCCCTCCTGTTAGACTGTTTGAGGTAACGTTCTTTTCTTTTCTCCTTTAATATTTGTATATCTGTGCTCTTGTAATGCTACTGTGATGCTGTAATTTCCTTTGGGATCAATAAAATATCTGTCTATCAAACTATCTATAAACACTGAGATTTTTTTTCTGTGGGCATACTTAGCGAATCTATAGAACAATAACAATAAACAGGATCAATGAACAATGAACTACAAATACTAGATATAAATAAATAGCAATAAATAATGAGCATGAAATAACAAGATAAAAGAGTCCTTAAATGAGTGTAGTTATCCCCTTTTGTTCAAGAGCCTGATGATTTCATGGAGATGTGCTCAATGGTTGAGAGGATTTTATCCATAATGTAGTGGTCCAAATCCACTATCTTTTGTATGATTTTCCACTCAAAGATATCAGTGTTCCCATACCAGGCCATAATGCAGCCAGACAGCACAGTTTCCACCACACATCTATAGCAGTTTACTAAGGTTCTTGATGACATGCCTAATCTTCGCAGACTCCTGAGGAAGTAGGAGTTGTGCTTTCTTCTCAATTATATTTACATGATGGGTCCAGGAATGATCCCTGAGATAGTGACACCCAGGAATTTAAAATTACTGACCCTCTCTAGCAGAGGACTGTCCAGACATGGTTTACCCACTTTAGGAACCTGCTGCGAAGCCCTCCAACGATCATGGAAGAAGAAGAGGACATACCCACCATACTAATGCAAGTCGACATCGATGACAGCCCATTCACCATTGAGGAACTGAAGAAGGTCAAATATGCACTCAAACAGGGCAGGAGCGCTGGACCAGATGGGATACAGGTGTCCCGTTTTCCGAACGTTTGCTTTACAACAGCTCGCTGTTACGAAAGACCTACATTAGTTACCTGTATTCGCTAACAGAAGATGTTTTCACTGTTACGAAAAAAGGCAGTGCGCGCCTGTACAGCCAAGCTCCTCCTCCAGAACTGCATTCTAGCTGGCATTGCTTAAACACGTGCTTTATCTCGATTTATTTTGTGCATCCGTTAGCAAGGTAAGTTCTAAGGTATTGGAAAAGCCTAAAAGAGCTGTAAAACTTAGCGTAAAACTAGACATAATTAAGCATTTTGATCGTAATGAACAAAGTAAGGACATTGTCCGCGCGTTGAACTTGCCTGCATCCACCATTCGCACTGTTTATATGCAGAAAGAATTTTGAAAGTTGCCGCTGTTAATGTTGGTTCTGCTCGAAGCAAAGTGATCTCTCTTAGTCAACATCCAATAATGGATAAAATGGAAAGTCTATTGCTTGAGTGGATTGATGGGTGTACAAAGAGTGGAGTTCCGTTAAGTTTCCTTATACTTAAGGAGAAATCAGTCATGTTTTTTAATAAGCTGAAACAGAAAGCACTGGACGATGGTGATAAAAGTGTTGCAAAAGTGGAATGTAAAGGTAGTCATGGGTGGTTTGATCGGTTTCTGAGGCGAGGGCAGCTTCATAGCTTAAGCAGTGGTCCCCAATCTCCAGGCTGTGGACTGATAGATTGCCGTGAAGAATGCAGTGGTGCAATGGTAGTTGGAACGCACCCAGCGCATCTTTAAGAAAAGAGCCGAAATAAACAAGCTAATTAATTAGGTGCTGCCCGGCACGTAAATGTCGGCCCAGGTCAGAGGGGATTGCTGATTGCGTCAGGTGGTTATTCGTATAAGCAAGTGTTTAACTGTGATGAAACTGCAATTTATTGGAGTCTTCCTGCTTCCGGTAAGTGAAACTACACTGTACATACATTATTTCTATTTTATATAGGCTGTGTATTTTTATGCGTTATTTGGTATGATTTGGCAGCTTCATTGCTTAAAGGTTACTGGAGAGAGTGTTTCTGCCGAGAGTGCTTGCACCGTGTTTTTGCCGAGAGCGCTTCCGCAAGATTTTCGCTGCACTAGACAGTGCTGCAGAAAAGTATTTCTACTTTATATAGGCTGTGTATTTATCGTATCATTCCTGCTTTTACTATATGTTACTGTTATTTTAGGTTTGATGTTTTACTTGGCATGATTTTGCAGGTTATTTTTTGGGTCTGGGAACGCTCAAAAATTTTTCCCATATTAGTAAATGGTAATTGCTTATTCACTTTATGACTTTCCGGTTTACGAACCGTTTCATAGGAACGCTCTACCTTCGGATAGAGGGGGAAACCTGTACCTCCAGATGTCCTGAAGAACTGCGACCTGGACGACATCTTGCTGGACATATGTAATACGGCACTGGTGAAAGGCGACAAACCAGAACAGTGGTCACTCTCAAACATTATCCCAGTCCCCAAGTCTGGATCCCTCACAAAGACAGATAACTATCGCGGTATCAGCTTGACCTGCAAAGCTATACAATTGGATGATCTTGAACAGGATTCACACTGCTGATGACCCCAAGCTGAGATTCAATCAGAATGATTTTCGGCAGAAGCGCACAACAGTAACACAAATACTTGCTGTCCGTAGAATAATCGAGGAAGTCAAGAAGAACAATCTACCAGCCATGCGTACTTTCATTGATTTTCACAAAGCTTTTGACTTCATTCACTGGGGTAAAATGCTGAAGATCCTGAAAGCTTACGGAGTGCCAGACCATCTACTGAGAGCAATAGAGTCCAGCTATACCAAAACCATGGCGAAAGTTGTATCACCAGACTGAGAAACAGCAGTGTTCGAGCTCCTAGCTGGTGTGCTACTAGGAGACTCTCTGGCACCCTATATCTTTATAATCATCCTTGATTACACTCTGCGTCAAGCTACCAAAGATCATGACAAGTTTGGTTTTACCATAAAACCAGGACAAACCAAAAGGGTCAGACCAGTTACGCTCACAGATCTCGATTTTGCAGATGACATAGTCCTCCTCTCTGACTAGATGGAGAAAGCACAGCAGCTACTGACAAAAGTGGAAATGAGTGCAATAAAGTTGGACTTCACCTAAACGCTAAAAAGAGAGTACATGGCATTTAACTGCAACGAAGGTACTCTCAAGACCAGAAAGAATGATTCCATTCAGAAAGCCTTTGACTTCAAGTACCTCAGGTCAAGAATGATGAGTTCGGAGAAGGACATAAAGATACGGAAGGCGCTGGCGTGGACGGCTATGAACGACCTGAAGGGAATCTGGAAGTCAAACCTGACCAGAGGGCTTAAAAAGAGGATCTTCATAGCAGTCACAGAGTCCATTCTCACATACAGATGCAAGACATGGACACTCACCAAGACTATGCGAAAGTCTCTAGATGGTTGCTATACACGAATGCTCTGGATGGCTCTTGACATGAGTTGGCAACAGCACATGACAAACGTCGAGCTTTATGATGATCTAGCAATGCTCACCACTAAAATCGAGGTGAGAAGACTGCAACTAGCAGGGCACTGTCTATGCCACCCCGAGCTACCTGTCAGCCTAGTCATCATATGGGAACCCAAGCATGGGAGGATGAACCCTGGGCGCCCTCCCAAGGCTATGGTCAACACACTCCTAGAAGACAGCGGTGCGGCTAATGTAGATGAACTGAACAGACTGATGAGGGAGAGGGAGAAGTGGAGTGTCTGTCATCGTGCCCAATGCTGGCCCCCTAGGCCTGAGTCAAAGTAGTAGTATTAGTCCACCTCTGATTTCCCTCTCCTGAAGTTAACAATCAGTTCCTCGGTCTTATTGACAGTGAGTGAGAGGTTGTTGTTATCAATCTCCCTCCTGTATTCTGATTTATCACCACCTTTGATACAGCCCACAACAGTGGAGTTATCAGCAAACCTGCATGTGGTGTTGGAGTTGTACTTAGCCACACAGTCATAGGTGTAAAGCGAGTTTAGCAACAGGCTATGTACACATCTCCGCAGTGCTCCTGTGCTGATGGAGATCGTGGATGGAGATGATTTTGCCAATCTGAACTGATTGGAGTCTACAAGTGAGGAAATCCCGGATCCAATTCCACAAGGGTGTATTGAGGCCCAGGTCTTGGAGTTTACTGATTAGCTTTGAGGGGATGATGGCATTAAATGTCGAGTTGTAATTGATAAAGGGCATCCTGATGTATGTATCTTTGCTGCCAGATGTTCCAGGGTTGTGTGAAGAGCCAGTAAGATAACAACATGTCTACAGCAGATGTTTCAGTAGACAAATTGGGGCAGATCCACGTCACCACTCAGGCAGGAGATGGTATACTTCAACCCCAGCCTCTCAAAACACTTTATTTCTATGGATGCAGTTGCCACTGGGCGATAGCCATTTAGATAGGTTACCATGCTCTTCTTGGGCACTGTTATGATCGAAGCTTGCTTGAAGCAGGTGGGTACCACACACTGCTGGAGTAAGAGGTTGAAGATATCCGTGAAAACACCTGCTAGATGGTCAGCACAGGTCTTCAGTACTCGGCCAGATACTCAGTCCAGACCAGATGCTTTCCTTGGTCTCACTCTGTTGAAGGTAGCCCACCAAGGGTTCAAATACATTTATTATTAAAGTACATATACAGAACGCAACTCTGAGTTTCATCTTCTCACAGGCAGCCATGAAACAAAGAGACGCCATGGAACCCGTTCAAGAAAACATCAAACATCCAACGTGCAAAAAAGAGCAAATTGTGCAAACGTCAAAAAGCAAGCAGACAACATGTAGAACATCAAACATCAAACCAGTACCAATACCTCACTTCCAAAAATCAGACTGTTCTGTCACATTCAATACACTCTTTGCAATTGGAAGTGCACGTCTTTACCTTTTCCATACTGGTTGTTATGACTTAAAGTTGTAAACAAAACGAAAGAGTCGGTCACTGATTTCAGGAAGCTGGGAGATGTACATCCTCCTGTCTACATCAGTAATGCTGAGGTGGAGACGGCTGAGAGCTTCAAGCGACTTGGTATAAGCATCAGCAACAGCTTGCCCTGGTCCAACCATGTAGACACTATGACCAAGAAAGTACACTAGTGCCTCTTCAGCTCCTATGTTCACCTTCACCAAGTTTTGGAAATGTGTCTTAAAAGCATCTTTTCTGCATGAAGCTTACAGCTTGGTACATCTACTATTCTGTCTAGGACCACCAGAAACTGCAGAGAGTTGTGAGCACGGCTCAGCACATCATGAACACCGGATTCCCCTCCTATGGACTCTCTTTATACTTCCTGCTTCCTCAGAAAAGCTGCCAACACCCGCAGAGTGGAGGAGAAACACCTTATATTCCATCCACGTAGCCTTCAACCTGATGGCATGAATATCGATTTCTCTTTCCAATAAAATTCTTTTTCCCTCCCCCTCCCCTCTTCTTCTAATTGCCACTCTGGCCTTTTACCTCTCCTCCGCTGCCTATCACTTCCTTCTGGGTCCCTTTCTCCTATGGTTCATTCATTCTCGCCTATTAGATTCCTTCCTTTCAAGCCTTTTATTTTTCCTACCCACTTGGTATCATCTATAACTTTCAAGCTATCCTTCTTCCACTCCCCCAACCTTTTTAATTCTGGCATGCTCCCACTTCCTTTCTTTCCAGTCCTGAAGAAGGATCTCGACCTGAAGCAGTTTATTAACTTCCATAGATGCTGAGTCCCTCCAACATTTTGTGTGTGTTGCTTTGAATTTTCATTACCTGCAGAATTCCTCATGTTTATAATCAAGACCAAACACACCCTGTATATTTTCTCTTCTCCCCTCTCTCGTCAGGCATAAGATACAAATACCTGAAAGTGCATACCACCAGGCGCAAACATAGCTTCCATCCTGCAGTTATAAGATCATGGAATGGACTTCTTGTAAGTTAAAATGGACTTTTGACCTCACAATCATAGTCTTGCAGTCTATTGTTGGTACTGCACTTTCTCTGTAACAGGAATGCTACATTCTGAACTCTGTTATTACTTTTCCCTTGTACTACCTTGATGTACTGATACATTGAAATGATCGGCATGGAAAAAAATACAAAACACTCCATATCTGTGACAATAATAAACAAATTACCAATCACCACTTACCTTTGTCTCAACTCCTCAGTTTCCGATCTCTCCCCTTATCTGAATATATTCATCTGAAATATAATAACATTTGTCTCTGCTGTGGTGAATTATGTGGAGGAAGCCGTAGAAAGTGTGACACTTCAGCAAAATTTTGATATTGCTGATTTGTAATTAAATTAAACTTTTGTTGATGTTTCTTTGAGCTTACTTGCAGATGTTCTGGCTGGTTTGGAAGTGTTGGATTTTGTGGGAGGGGGTGTCGTGCTGTGAAGCTTGCTGCTCCCCCTCATGAATTACTTAAAGTTCAGTGTCAGTAAGCATAATTGTTATTCTGATTCTAAAATGTGAAGGTGTTCTCCCCTGTTGTGGTGGTGATGTGAATATGGGTGATACAGGCAATGAATGGCCTTTCTCACCTAGGATCACTTCTCCTTTATTATTTGATATTGCATTAGAACCTCTTGCAATTGCCATTTGAGAATCTCCAAATATTACTGGGATAACTCGGGGCTTAAAGTCCCATAAAATATCACTCTATGCTAATGACTTTTATATATTTCTAATCCCCAAAAATCCATCCCTGCTGTTTTAGAGCTATTAGCACAATTTGGTCTTTTCTCAGGTTATAAATTAAATCTTAGTAAGAGTGAACTTTTCCCGATTAATAAACAACTTCCCTTATATCATAACTTTCCATTTAAATTGATTAATAATTATTTTTCATATCTTGGGATTAAAATTACTTGGAAATACAAAGATTTATTTAAGATTAACTTTTTACCCTTAATTGACCATATTATTCAACTTTCATCTAAATGGTTTCCTTTATATTTAACTTTGATTGGTCGTATTAATGCAGTTAAGATGTTTTTTTTGCCAAAATTTTTATATATATTTCAGGCATTACCAATTTTTGTTCCAAAATCTTTTTTTGATAAAGTTGACTCCAAAATTTCTTCATTTATTTGGCAAAATAAAAACCCGAGACTGGGTAAAATACATTTACAGAAAGCTAAGAGAGATGGAGGCTTAGCATTACCTAACTTTAGATTTTATTATTGGGCAATTAATATTCAACATATGAAATTTTGGTTACTTGACCAGGATATACTATCCATTCCTAAATGGGTAGCATTGGAATTACAATCTGTTCAGGGCTATACACTTGGCTCTATTTTAGGTTCCTCTCTTCCTTTTGATTTGAAACGCCTTAAACAGGTGTCTAACCTGATAGTTAAATATACCTTACGTATTTGGTTTCAATTCAGAAAATTTTTTGATCTTAACCAATTTGGGCTAGCGATTCCTACTTTAGGTAACATATTTTTTCCTCCCTCTTTTACGGATCGTGCTTTTCAAATTTGGAAGACTAAGGGTATTTCACGGTTTTTGGATCTATTTTTAGTTGGTTCCCTTATGTCTTTTGAACAATTATCTAATAAATATAATTTATCAAGAATACATTTTTTTAGATATCTACAAGTTAGAAATTTCCTAAGTACTATACGTTCTTCCTTCCAATGCTTCCTCCTACATACATTTTAGATACTATAATTAACCTTAATCCATGTCAGAAAGGTGCATCGGCTATTATTTATAATATTATTATGAAACTTAGGAAAGCTCCATTTGATAAGATTAGGTCAGATTGGGAACAAGAATTGGGATCTATTATTTCCGTGGATGACTGGGGGCAGATTTTACAATTAGTCAATACTTCCTCTATCTGTGCTAAACATTCCCTAATTCAATTTAAAGTTGTTCATAGAGCACATATGTCCAAAGATAAATTAGCTCACTTTTATTCTCATATTAATCCTTTTTGTGATAGATGTCTGGGGCAGATAGCCTCTTTAACTCATATGTTTTGGTCTTGTCCTACTCTGGAAACTTTTTGGAGAGATATTTTTAATATTATCTCCAAGGTATTGAATATAGATATCTCTCCTCACCCTATTACTGCTATCTTTGGACTACCTAAAATTTCCAGTAATCTTTCTCCTTCAGCCCGTAGAATGATTGCATTTCTTACTTTAATGGCGAAAAGATGTATCTTACAACATTGGAAAGAGCTTAATGCTCCAACTACCTTTTTTTGGTTTTCTCAGACGATATTATGCTTGAATTTGGAGAAAATTAGAAGCAATCTTTATGACTGCTCATTTAAATTTGAACAGACCTGGAGATCTTTTATTCAATATTTTCATTTAATGTAATATATACCCTTCTTGTTTTTTTTTACTGTTTTTAATGGAGGTCGGGATTGAGGACGTGATTTTAAGTTTTTTAACTCTGCTTGGTTCCAAGTTAGCCCATTGCTTTGCTTTGCTTTTAGTTAGTTGCACGGTGGGTTTTTTTTTCCTTTTCTCTATTGATATATATATAAAAATTAGTATACTATTATGTTACCTTGGTACGTTATGTTTAAATTACATTGTTTGTATCATTTTTTTTGTATTAATATCTCCTGTAATTTTATTATATTCTAACAGTGTATTAGTGCCTATATGGCTTACCTTTTTGTATACTTATTCAATAAAAAGATTTAAAAAGAAAGAAAGGATCACTTCTACTGCAGAATGAAATATGTTTGCCAGTCATTTGACTCTGCTTGGCAATTTTAGATACATAAGTGTAGACCATAACTCCAAGACGACCATGACCTTATCATAGGGTTTGCAGGCCTGCATGCCTCAGTGATTGTGTGGATAGTCAGAGGCTTTCTCCCAGGACTGAAATGGCCAAAACGAAAGGGCACAGTTTTAAGGTGCTTGGAAGTCGGTACAGAGGAGATGTCAGGGGTAAGTTTTTTACACAGACAGTAGTGAGTGCATGGAATAGGCTGTCGGCGACAGTGGAGGAGAAGAATACAAAAGGCCTTTTAAGAGACTCCTGGACAGGAAAATGGAGTTTAGAAAAATAGAGGGCTATGGGTAAACTTGGGTAATTTCTAAAGTATGTATATTGTGGGCTGAAGAGCCTGTATTGTGCTGTAGGTTTTCTATGTTTCTATGACCCAGAGAGCTATGTTGGCTGGCGTCAGGGTCTTGTGCCTTGGCTCTTGATAGGGTCACTCATATCAAACAGACCAAAGTGTAGAGGCCAGCATAAAGTGGTCCACCAATTCTCCACGTTCAGAAGTTCAGCTCAGGGATGACAAACCTGATTGGTCAAAAGAAATTGATTCAGAAGCAGCTGTGAAGAATCCTTCTACATCCGTGTGTGACAGTATGGACAGACAAAGATGGAGGACATTCAATGCTGCCCTAAATGTCAACAGTGAAATGGGTAGTAAGTAAAGACCATTATAAACAGCTGGATGAACTGTTAGTTTTTTTTCTAATAAGGAATTATGTGGGGAGCATTGCACTTAGGCTTTGGATGTACATGGCTTTGATCTATATCTCTTCTGATATAAATTGTATTGTATTTTAATTCTAAGAGCAACAGATATGTGGAAAATAATGCCACTTGAATGATAGCTTGGACCGCACTCCTAGCGCCCTATTGCATTCTGAAAAGATATATATTTTTTCTCATCCTTTATGAGTGGTGTGTATGCGTATTTTTCCCTCAATCTCGAGTTCTCTACCAGAGGCCTGGGAGCTGAGGGTTCAGCACAGTATCCTTGCTGTTCCTAGTAGTGCACTCCTCTGGAACGAGATCTCAGATGTTGTTCCCAGGACCTGTTGGAGCCACTCTCCCAGTGCACGTGTCACAACTCCAAGTGCTCCTATCACCACCGGGATTACTCTGCTTTTACCTTCCACATCCCTTCTATCCGCACTTTCAAGCCCTGGTATTTCTCCAGCTTTCATACTCTTTTTGCCTGATGTTACTGTCATTCGGGATCGTCACATCCATTACTATTGCTTTCTTCTGTTCCTTGTCCAGTATTACAACGTCTGGATGGTTGGCCAGTACCTACTTATCAGTCTGTATCTGGAAGTTCCACAGGATCTCAGCCCTGACCTTCTCTACTACCTTCTTAGGTGTTTCCCAGTTGGACTAGGGAGTGTCCAATCCACACTCAGCACAGATGTTCCTCTACATAATTCCTGCAACTTGGTTACGCCGTCAGAGTATGCTGTCCCTGCCTGCATCTTGCACCCTGCTACTATGTGCTGGATGGTTTCAGTGGATTCCTTGCATAGTCAGCATCTTGGGACTTGTCTGGTGTGATAGACCCCTGCTTCTACTGCTCTTGTGCTCAGCGCCTGTTCTTGTGCAACCACGAGCAGTGGCTCTGTGCTGGCCCTCAGCCCTATGAATGCCATTTGCAGCCATTTGTAGGACATTCCTACGTCAACCGCCTCTGATATTGGCGATGGTACACCCTGTGCAGTGGCTGGTCCTGCCGTAGTCTCCGGTCTTCTGGCTCTGCTTCACCCGCTTCCACTTCCATATTCCTTGCCTGCAGTCTGAGGTATTCGCCTAGCAGGTCGTCCTTAGGAGCCATCTTCCTGACATACTCATGGATGTTTCATATATTTTCCAGGACTGTGGCCTTGACACTTCCAAGTCCCCATCCTCCTTTATACCAGCGGGTGTACAGTCACTCAACGTTGAACTTTGGATGGAATCCTCCACGTATTGTTTGTAGCTTCCGGGTCCTGATGTCAACACCTTCCAGTTCGTTCCTTGGCCAGCAAATTTTTGCAGGTGGGTATCTGATGACTGGTAGGGTGAATGTGTTGATGGTTCTGATCTTGTTCTTCCCATTCAGCTGGCTTTTTAGGACACGTCTCACTCTTTGGAGGTACTTGGATGTTGCAGCCTTTCTTGTGTCCTCATCGTGGCTTCCATGCACCTGCAGGATGCCCAGGTATTTGTACCATCCTGTACATCTGGTATGTGGCCTTCAGGTAAGTCAGCTCCTTCAGTCTTGATGAGTTTGTCTCTTTTCACTACCATGGGGCTGCACTTTTCCAGTCCAAATGATATCCTGATGCCTCTGCTGTACACCCTTGTCAGGTGGACTAGTGAGTCAATGTCTCTTTCATTTCTGGCATACAGCATGACTTCATCCATGTTCGGGAGGTGGCTGATGGTCACTCCACTCTTGAACCTGTACTCAGAGCCACTCTTTCAGATGATCTGGCTGAGGGGGTTCAATTGGGGATAGTGCATCAACCTGGTATACTCCACATCTGATGCTCATGTGCTATGGCTTTAAGATAACTTCTAGTGTTGTCCTCCAATGGCCCATTGAGTTCTTGATGACGGTCTTTGGTACCTTGTTGACCTTGTACAGAGACAGGCTTTCTAGGATCCATGTGTGGGGCAATGAGTCGTGTGCTTTCTGGTAATCAATCCAGGCTGTGCTTGGGTTGGTTTGCCTGACCTAGGAATCTTGCATGACTGCCTTATATACCAGTTGTTGGTGCTTGGAGCCTCTGGTTCCACTACCAATCCCCCTCTGAGCAGGTCTCAGGAATTTACGCACATGTTCCTTCAGCCTGGTGGCTACGATGCCTGATAGGAGTTTCCATGCTGTTGACCAGCAGGTTATAGGCTTGATGGTGTTGCTCCTTTGTGAGGATCCCTCATTATGGGTAATGTCCTTCCTTGAGTTCGTCAGTCAGGGTTTGAGCCTGCTTCAAGCAGCTGGTTTATTTTAATTGCCAGCCATGTATATAATGCTGTTAATTTCTTCAGCCAATAGGCGTAGGTCATGTCAGGCCCTGGTGATGTCCAGTTCTTAATAATTGCTACCCGTTGCTGGACATCTGCTGCTGTGATGGCAACTGGTTCTTCCTCTGGGAGGTTACAGAGGCTTGCTTGTAATTCTTTCAGTCATTGGGCACTGGTGGTATGTGATGTTCCTTTCTCCCACATACTCTTCTAGTACTCGTCAGTTGCTGTTTTGGTTGGTTCAGGTGCTGGCATGTTGTTGCTGTGGAACTGTGCAAATACTTTCCCTGCTCCTTTGGAGAAGAGTGCATTTATCTGCATCCTTAGTTCACCTTTGTAGTTTGGTAACCACAGCTGTTAATTGTGTCTTGGCAGTTACCAAGTCTTCGGCTGTGAACATAACTCTGTACTTCCTTTGTAGCTGAGATGAATCTTTGAGTTTCCCAACTTTCTGCAGTTAGTCGGCTGACCTCTGCCCTATGGTTTTCATCTTAGCTTCTGATCATCGTATCCAGGGTGGGAGGGAGCTATAACACTATTCTCCACTGTAGATTAAGTATATGTGTGCCTTCAGGCTCCTGTACCTCCTCCCTGATGGTAGCAATGAGAAGGTAGCATGTCCTGAGTAATGGGGGTCATTAATGATGGATGCCTCCTTTTTGAAGCATCACTCCGTGAAGATGTCCAGGATTCTGGGGAAGCTATTGCCCATGACGGAGCTGAATGATTTTACCACTTCTTGAAACTTATTTTGATCCGATGCAGTATCTGTCACCTCCGTAACAGAAGGTGATATAACCAATTAGAATGCCGTCAATGGTACATCTGTAGAAATTTGTTAGTGGTTCAGGTGACATATCGCATCTTCTTAAAATACTAATTAAGTGTACCTGCTATTGTGCCTTCTTTGTAACTGCATCGATATGTTGGGTCCAGGATAGATCCTAGAAATGTTGGCACCCAGGACCCTGAAATTGCTCACCGTTTCCACTTGAAAATTGTTTAGTAAGCAACTGACAGATTAGGGAACATTATTTGCATTGTGCTAACCTTGTTGGTTTTAGCGGGATTACAGTCAGGTACTCCTGTTTAAATCTGTGTTTTAAAGGTTGCTACAGCCTGCCTGAGATAACATGACTTTCTCCAATGTGCTGATTTTTTTTTAGAAACGTAACTATTGGAAAACTACCTGTACCTGGTGCTGAAAAAAATCTCAACATTTGGGTGACATTTCCACTTGGTTCCCGTGTGAAGTTCAGGATATTTTGCATGCTTTGCAGCTGCACC